>NC_090930.1:651874363-651999857 GCF_040938575.1 Ambystoma mexicanum | reverse complement strand
GTAGATCAATGTGAGCCTAACAAATTCCCCCTTGGGTTTTAAAGTCATAGTCATTATTTCATAAAGCATGAAACATTATGTACCCATCCCATTCATGGATCACTCCATCCCATTCACATTTCTAAAGGGACAAAAGTCCCTGCTAATAGTACCCCCTCCCTCCCATCAGTGCCTTATGGCCCACATTGTAATGCTCTGTTGATACAGAGCAACGTGAGGACCCCCCTGCCCTCCCTCCAAAAGATGGGGGGACAAAAAGGCATTCCACAGAAGTTGGGGGGGTCAAAACCACCTGTCCCCCCCTATGATTACGCCCATGGACGAGGAGCTGTTCACTGACACTGATAATGATGGGGAGATAATGGCAATATGCATGCCCTGTGACATAATGGTCCAGAACAGACGAGTAATGAACCCCCTCATGGACATTGTCAGTGCACCACCGTCAATTATTTGATGAGGACATGCAACAAGTACCTGCAAAATTGTGGACAACCAACCCCCACGATTTAGGGGCCCTGCAAGAGGTAACCCCAGTTAAAATTAAACTCAAGCCTCGTGCCATGCTACCCCGGGTAAAACAATATCCCCTGTCAAGGAGAGGAGGGGATAAAAGAAACCATACATGCTTGCTACAGCAGGGTATCATTGTGCCATCAAATTCCCCTTGCAATACTGTGATTTATCCAATTAAGAAAGCGAAGGGAGGGGCTTGGAGGATGATACAGGATTTACGCCCACTTAATGACGTCATACAGAAGGAGTTCCCCTTGTCCCAAATACCGCATCCATTTTGTGCGGCATTCCAAAAACAGCCACATGCTTCACAGTAGTAGACTTGAAAAAAAAAATGTCTCTCAGTACCACTCGACCCAAGCTCACAATACCCGACTGCATTTACCCTAAGAGGGAAAAGTTATGAACATTGCAGATTACGACAGGGATACTGCGAAAGCCCAAGTATTTTTAACAGGATATTGCATGAAGATCTTGGCAATTTTGATGTAAAGTGATTCAATACGTAGACAACCTTTTGGTTTGCGGTGAAAGTGAGGAACAGTGCAGGGCCGACTCTATAACATTACTGAATTTGTTGGCACAAAAAGGTTACAAGGTAGACAGAGGAAAGTTGCAGTACCGTCTAGCTGAAGTACTGTATCTGGGACAACTGATATCCAAAGAGGGCAAAATAATACTCCCAGATAGGGCAGCAGCAGTATGTGCGCCAATCAGGCCCCACAAAGTGAAAGACATGCAGACATTTCTTGGCATATGTAATTATTGCCGAGCAGGGATACTCCACTATGCAACATACACGAGGGCCCTACTACAGGCACTAAAAGAAGCCCAAAAAGAAAACCGCTATCACGTGGCCACAACACATGTACAGCACATTCACAACAATAAAGGAACTGATTTCTACAGCCCCCGTTCTAGCAAACCCCAATTATGAACAGGAATTCTAC
Organism: Ambystoma mexicanum; assembly: GCF_040938575.1. Lineage (NCBI taxonomy): Eukaryota > Metazoa > Chordata > Amphibia > Caudata > Ambystomatidae > Ambystoma > Ambystoma mexicanum. Next base: position 651,998,391 of record NC_090930.1, on the reverse strand, counting down.
CCGTTTTCACACTGCAACGGAAACACTTATGACAGCTGTCCTAACACAGAAAACATCTTTAGGGCATAAGCCACTAGCCTATTAGAGTGGCACCCTCGACTCAGTAATGCAGGGGACCCCTTTGCAATAGAAAAAAGCACCACTAAAGTGATGGTCACATAATTCGTTGAACAATCCTTGTTTGCAATTTTTTTTTTGGATCATTTTATTTATAATTTTAGAATAAGCCGTACAAAGAAAGGTGACATCAACATATCCATAACTTCAGGGATTTGCACTCAGATTACAAGATGCATAAATTAATCCAACAATCAAATATAATCATACTGAGATACATAAAAGCAAGTCCTTAATAAACTACTACAAATCTCTATCCCACCGTAAAATTCTAAAAACAGACTACAACAGACAATACAACATCAACACACAGAACACAAAACACTATGTACAAAATGCAACAATCCCCCCAATTACATCATATAGAGAATAAACATAGTTAATGAGTATCAACTATATAATTAATTAAAAGAATCCCAAGTTCGAAGATAATGCTCCTCTCACTTCCGTTTCATTAACATCACGTTCTCATAGCAAGACAAAGTACGGACATCTAACAGCCAATCTTCCACATTTGGTTTTTTTCTTGATTTCCAAACTTTTAATAGTTTAGTCGCCATTACCAGTACCCTGTTGATCCATTCCGTCCTTGCTTTGGTCTCATCACCTCTCTCCTTGCTTGATAACAAAATCGTCGAATAACATGTACGTGGTAGCAAGTCCTCCAGTAGAATATCAATCTATTCAAGACTTCACTCCAAAAGGTGGATACCCTTGAGCATGCCCATAGCATATGAATCAAGATAGCCTTATGAAGACCACACCCCCCAACAGACATCATTATCGAATAGTCCAAGCTTGGCCATTCGAGCAGGGGTCCAATACAATCTACATAGAATCCTTTGCCTAACATACCGTAGTCCCAAATCCATTTTTGATTGCACACCTACACGATGTAGACTCTCCCATTCTTCACTTGTAATGTCCATACCCAGTTCCTCCATCCAAGCCTGGTGAAGTTTTTCCCACGTCTCCCTATGCGAGTCTTCCTTTGGCATCAGTCTCATGTATGTTGTGACTGCACATGGAAGAGAATGGACAACCTCACAGACCGCGGATCTCTCTTTCATGGGATCCCCTAGCATTCCCTGCCGTTGCGTCAAAAGAACAATTAAGAATTCTTGAACAATCAACATTGTACTAGCAAAATTGTAAACCCAGGCACATTGCTCACAGAGCCACCCACAGTGGAAGACATGCAAAGTCATGATTGTGCCACATATGAGGTGGAGGGAGACTACATTCCCAAAGCAAATGAAAATGCCCTAGAGGAAGGTGAGGTTTATTTTGTGGATGGGTCAGCATCTATTTTCCCAGATTCAGGAGAGAAGCACTTGGGTGCAGCAGTAGTGCGATTGGAGGAAGAGGAGTATGAGATCATCATGTAAAAAAGATTACCTATGCATTATTCAGTACAAGCAGCAGAACTAGTAGATTCCCAGTACAACCTGGGACTGGTCCCCAGTACAACATGCAGAACTTTTAAATGAACTGATCAATGCTCTCGCAGAACCTTCCATGGTAGCTTTGGTAAAATGCCAAGACCATACCAATAACAGTGACGTAATCTCACTCGGGAACGTGGAGGCAGACGTCACTGCAAAACAGGCAGCATACTTCCAAAAGCCCCAGGCAAGAGAATATTTGCTAAAAGGTAACACGCAAGAGGAAAAAGAAGTAGGGTACAATTCACTGCCCATCACACAAATAGACTTACAAAAGAGCCCCAATTGAAGAACAAGAGATCTGGTCAAAGAGGGGCTGCACACAATCCCCCACTGATCTCTGGTGGCAAGAGAAAACAGTGAAGGTAGTAATGCCTGTGGAACTGTTACACCTTGCCTTCCAACAATTACACTTTCCAGCACACACACACAACAAAACAACGCATAGCTGCCGACATCCAGGAGGAGTGGTTTGTGTCATGATGCCTACCTCCAAGGTGCCAGACAAGACCCAGCTACCCCAGAGGCAGACATGTCTTCAAGGTAAGTCACAACAGCCTCAAGTAGGGGCTCTTTGGACTCAGTCCTGGCGCCTTTGGCGCCAGGCTCATATCGGGCCACAGTCCTGGCGCCACAGGCGCCAGGCTCATAAAAGGGGACTTTGTGTTAAAGGTGCTTAGTGTTAACTTACCTGATGCAGACCATGCTGCAACATCCATGCCTTTTGGGGCCTGAATGGGACTACTTTATCTTTGGAACTACTTAACCACACGGGTGTGGTCAGGGGAGGAATACATACCTGAGAGGAAGGATACATATCTGGAACTACTTTGAAGGCTATTTAAGCCAAGCCCAAGCAGCAACTCACGCTTCGCGTTGTTCTGCATCTAGCAGCTGGACGCTCACTGCGATTGCTCCTGCATTCTGTCTTCTGCCACTTCTGCCAGCATCCTGGAACACCTGCAAAGAGAAAAGAGAAGAGAAAAGGGTAAAGAAGAGTCCTTACCTGCTAAATCCGCATTCCGGAGACATCTCGCCGACGGTCCTGAAAAGGAAGACATCCATTTAAAATCACATCGATCGCTGCAGCGCTGCATCTCACTCACCTCTACAAGGTACCACCACGTTCTACGGCATCTGGACTCGCAGCCACATCACCGCGCCTAGGGAGAAAAAGACAAGAATACAGGTGAGGGGGGAAAGAAAACAAGGAAACCTTAATTTCCATTACAAAGCTTAACTGTTGGGTTATTCCAACTTCATTTCGGGTCGGTGCCGCATCCTGGCATTTCCGGACCCCGGCCCCTATGGGGAAAAAAACACATCAGCGTTAGTGAGCACATTGATACAAGGACACTGAGAGAACTCTCATCAAGCCCACCAGAGTCTCATTCTTCGGTTCCACAGCTCTTCTCGGAATAGTTTCCGCACCTGAAAAAGAGACAACGAACAATCATTATTGCGGAATCATACTCATTAACAGAATCCTTACGGTACTATACCGGGAAAACAAAACTTGAACCCTCTACAATCAAAATCCCAGTGAAGTAACTGGATACAACGCGCCCCTGCATGAGAAGCAGGATGGTGTCATGATGCCTACCTCCAAGGAGCCAGGCCGGGCCCAGCAACCCCAGAGGCAGACATCATTTTCCCCAGGGAAGTCTCAGCGGGCCCAAGTCGGGGCCCTTTGGACTCAGTCCTGGCGCCTTAGGCGCCAGGCTCATAGCGGACCCCAGTCCTGGCGCCTTAGGCGCCAGGCTCATAGAAGAGGATATGTGTTTAAGTGCTTGGGTGCACACTTACCTGATGCAGACCTTGCTGCTTCATCCAGGCCCTCTTGAGGCCTGAATGGGACTACTTTATCTGTAGGACTACTTCACCACCCGGGTGTGGTCGGGGAAGGATACATACCTGATTGGTGGAAGGATACATACCAGGAACTTCTTCCAAGGCTATTTAGACCCCACCCGAACAGCCACACGTGCTTCGCGTTGTTCTGCACCTAGCAGCTGGACGCTCACCGTGTCAGCTCCTGCATCCTGACTTCAGCCACGCCTGCCAGCACCTTGGAACACCTGCAAGGGGAGAAAGGAAGAGAATAGGAGAAGAAAAGCCCTTACCTGCTAAATCTGCATCCCGGAGTCATTTCTCCAACGGCCCTTAAAAGGAAGACATCATTTTAAAGGCATTTTCTTTCGATCACTGCAGCGCTGCATTTAACTCACCTTTGCAAGGCGCTTCCATCTTCAGCAGCGATCTTCCGGATTCAGCTACGCCCCGGCGCCTAGAGGAAAAAAGACAAGAACAAAGGTGAGAGGGAGAAAAGGAATAAGGAAAGCTCAGTTTCCTTTTAAGTCTTACCTGTTGGATTATTCCCACTGCATTTCGGGTCCTGCCGCTTCCTGGCATCTCCGGACCCCGGCCCCTATGGGGAAAAAAGACAAAGACATTGAATGAGCGAATGCAAAGACATTACCTGAGCGCTCATCCAGAACTGTTTCACTTCGGGTCGGCGCCATATCTCCGGCACTCCGAACCCCGGCCCCTAAGGGGAAAAAGACATAAGCATTAGCGCGTGCTGCAATTAGACAACAAACATTATTATTAAGCTTGAACTTTTGAACAGAACTTTTACAGCACCTTACCTGAACAGTCAAGCTTACCTGAACTCCCATCAATCCTCAATCCAGTGAAGTAACTGGGTTTCAACGCGCCCCTGCATCAGAAGCAGGATGGAGAGCTCATCCTTCCAAACCCTAAGGTGAGGCTTCACAGGGAATCGTGGAGGAGGTATCGTGGAGGGTTGGAAGGGAGTGGGAGGCTTGAGCATTGTTCCACAGCTGGTAATACTCCCTTTTCACGCACAGGAGGGTATCCAACGAGCCAGGGAAGCCAGAATAGAGGGGCCCTTCCTGTCCATCTTCAGAGTTCTGCGCCTTCGACGCCGCGCCTCCGTGGGAACCAGGTGAGCGTTACAGATGGAGAGCTAGACCTTTCAAACCCTAAGGTGAGACTTCACGTGGGGGTCGCAGGAGGGTTTCGTAGAGGGGTGAGAAGGGAGCGGGAGGCTTATACTTTCTCCCGCAGATTGTTAATACTCCCTTTTCACATACAGAAAGATATTCCTGCGAGCCAGACAAGCCGGATTCGAAGGTCCGGTCCAGTCCATCTTCCGGGTCCTGCGCTTCACCATAGAAGAAGCAACAACACTCCAAACCAGACCTGCGCCTCCGTGGGAGTCAGGTGAGCGTAACAGATTGTCCCAAGTCTCCAAGAGCACCTCACAAAAATGACTACTGAATGTGTAACTTGTCAAACATACAACTCTGGGATGACCCTCAGAACACAGAGGGACGCTGCCCCGCCCCATTGGACCTTTCAGTGAACTGCACATTGACTATGCAGATATGCAATGGTGCAAGATACCCAATAGTGGCGGTCTGCCCCTTTTCACACTGGGTAGAAGCAGGAGCCTGAGCGCACACAGATGCGAAATGTGTGGCAAAATGCTTGGTACGAGAAGTGCTCCCGTGTTGGGGCATTTGTGACGTCATACGCGTCAGGTTTCCTCACTTTCCTCCTCATAGTGTCAGTGGTCCATGCTACAGGTTGCATCTCAAGCATTCCTTCTGTAGGTCTAGAAGGGGAAGTCTGTCTAGGGTCTAGACTGGTTCAGGGTGGTGGAATTGCGCTGAGAGAATTCTTTCCTTCATGTTCTTTCCTCAGGAAGCCTTTGTTTCCCCAGGCCAAGATGGTGGTTCAGTTCTACAGCATTGATTGGCTAAGGCTGGCAGCGATGCAGTTTGGAATTCTTTGTTGGGTCCTAAACTGCCTTTCATCTTAGTTTTATTCAGAACAGGTCATAGCCTTTATAGCTCCTGTAATTAAAGTGTTGGAACACTCCTTAGAAGTTAGTGATCTTATTTAATGTTAAATATTTATGAAGACCATTTAGAGAAAGTATTTGAGAAGGTGGTGGTAGCAGTTTTTCATCACAAGCGGTTCCCAGGAAGAAGAGGATATAAGTTTGCTAGGACCGCAGACAAGACAAGCCAAGTGCAGTTAAAATTCGTAATCTAAAGTTGTCATTTAATCATATCTCTAGAGAGAAAGGTGATATTCGTTTTCATTGACTTTTGACAAGGAGCCTTCTGAGTGCAGCATAACATTGTGGAGTGTACACAGGATGTTAAAGGGTCACTTTTGAACTGCGTTGGTAACCACGAGTAGGATCAGCAATTGAAAAGTAAACCGCACGTGTAATAAATACTAACAGACGCTTAAGGCCAGTCCGCGATGCGTGAGACTAATCTTAACAAGTTTAATGTTCTAACAGTGCAATCAGCTAACCTTTAGAAGCAGCGTATTGCGTTTGTCCTGAGTCGGAGCGTGAAGTTTTCCGTCGGGTGCACACTAGAGGAAGGGACTTACGACGCTGATTGTGCGTTCCGTTTTTTCATTCGTTTACAGTTGAAAAGAAAGTAATCTGAACCGTTGTCGGCGGAGCTGCGAAAGACATTTCCCCCTTCATTTGAAGTTTTCTATTTGTTTATTAGTTGTATCGCGCGCCAAACCCTGAGGTTTCTGGGTGCTGGAAAACGAGTGTTACAGGCATACATATAAACATTTGCAGCAGTCAGTGGACCAATGGTTACAATTAGGTCTGGTGACAAACATTACAAGTAAGAGCATGAGAGTTAGACAATCAAATAGAAATCAGAGGGGAACAACAGCGTAAAGACCGTGGCCTCATCGGAGAGGCTCATCATTAAGCTAGCTTTTACTCTGGTTTTGAAAGCAAGGAAGGTACAAGTTACTTACCTCCAACTGTTGTTCTCCAGCATGGGTCTGGCATGGATTCACATGCTGATGAATAGTACCCCGGCGTTAGGCTGGGAATCCTCTGTAAAGAAAAAAAACAGTTTCAGTTTCGTTTCTGAACTGTCTTTCTCCTCATAACCAATCACTGGTCTCTGGGTCATACTGCCCCAGCCAATGACTGCCCTCTACCTAAGCCCCTCCTCTTGGCAGCCATCTTCAGATTTGGTAGCATGGAAAGTGGTAGTAGAACCAAGAGAAGAGCCGCAGAGGAGTAGGTGGGAGGGTACGCATGTGAATCCATGGCAGCACCATGCTGGAGAACAACAGTTACAGGTAAGTAACTTGTTCCTTCTCCAGCATACGGTCTGGCATGGATTCACATGCTCATGAATAAAAATACATAGCAGTACACACATGCACAAACACGGGAGGTGGCAAGCCTCAACATTAAGCAGCTCTTACCTCCTCACCAGGATCACCTTCAAGCAAACAGGTTGCGCAGCACTGCTTGGCCGACTCTGGACTCCTCCCCGGAATCCCGGTCGACGAAGTAGAATCTTGTGAAGGTGTGCGTCGAGCTCCAGGTAGCAGCCCTGCAGATGTCTAGCAGGGGCACACCAGAAAGGAACGCCGTAGTTGCAGCGATCGCTCTGGTCAAAAGGGCTCTCGGACGGCCAAGCAACAGTCGGTATGCCAACCAATGACAATGGATGATGCAGCCGGAGAGCCACCTGGAAATGGAAGCCTTGGAGAGGGCCTTCCCTTGGTTGACAGGGTCAAAGTTCACAAACAGCTGTGATGTCTTCCGAAAACTCTCTGTGCAGTCCACCTAGAACTTCAGCGCTCTAGCCACATCCAGCGAGTGCAAAGTCCTCTCAGCTGGTGACGAAGGCAACAAGAAGAAAACAGGTAACACCAAGGGCTCGTTCAAATGGAAGTCCGACAGCATCTTGGGCATGAAGGAGGGGTGCGTCCACAGCACGACCCTCGTTTTGTGGAATGTCAAGTACGGAGGCTTACATGACAAGGCCTGGATCTCTCCCACTCGTCATGTGGAGGTGATGGGCACAAGAACGCCGTCTTCCACAACAGGAATTTGAGAGGCACCAAATGCAGAGGAACCGAGGACCCATGAGTCTAGTCAGCACCATATTGAGCTCACACTGCAGGGCCGGAGCCTTCACCGGCGGGAACGAGCGCAAAAGTCCTTTCATGAACTCCTTAACCAGGCGATGCGACCACATCGACGACCGCCCCGGAGTTCTGGTATAGCGGGAGATAACCGCCAGATGAATTTTGATGGAGGCGTGCGCCAGCCCCGTCTTGAACAGCGACAGCAAGTACAGCAGCACTTGAGGGGCTGTAATCCGTAGAGGGTTTATCTTTAGTGCACGGCACCAGACTGTGAATCTGTTCCATTTATGTCAGTAGCACTTAAGAGTCAAAGAAGCCCTGGCCTTAGGCAAGCACCTCCTTGCAGTCCGCCGGATCTCGTACCCTCCGAACTCTAGTGCTGTAGGAGCCAGGCCTGCACGTTCAGCGACCCTGGGTCGTGGTGCATAATCGCGCCTCCTTCCCTGGCAAGAAGATCTGCGTCTGCTGGAAGCTTGACTGGAGGGGACACTGACATGTCCCGAAAGTCCGGGTACCATATCTGCCTCGGCCACGCCGGTGCGACGAGGATCATCCTGCACCGGGACCGTTGACTGATGAGTCGCAGAAGCAGCGGGGGAAATGCATAGAGGAACAGGCCGTCCCAGGGGAAGGAGAATGCATCCCCCATGCTCCCCGGCTGGGGAAACCTGCTGGGGAACCTCCGGCACTTGGTGTTCGTCGCCGTCGCAAACAGATCAATTTGGAGATTGCCCCATCGTCGAAACAGTAGGTCCACCTGATCCTGCCGAAGCTCCCACTCGTAGCAAGAGCGCAGCTCCCTGCTGAGTGAGTCAGTGACTGTGTTCTTCACTCCTGCCAGATGAAAGGGTACTAGGAACATCCTATGGGCGACGGCCCAGTGCCATAGGTCCTACGCTTCCTTGGGCTGGAGATCTGGTGCCCCCCTGCTTCCGAATGTAGAACATCGTGATGGAGTTGTCAGTGAAGACCTGCACCACCTTGCCCTTAAGGGACGGAAGGAATGACTTGAGGGCCCAAAACAGGGCTCGGAACTCCAGGACGTTGATGTGCAACGACTTCTCCTCCGGGAGCCAAAGGTCTCTTGCATGGAGATTTCTGGTGTGCGTGCCCCATCCCTCCAGGGAGGCGTCCGTTGTCACCGTCTCCTGATGTGACGGGGTCTGAAAGTCCATGCCCACCGCCAGATGCGCGCGGACGCCCCACCACCGAATCGCTTGGCGGAATGTCTTGTTGAGGGCGATTTTCTCCTCGAAGCTTCCCGATACCTGGATCCAATGGCGTTGAGGAACTCTTGGATGGCCGCATCCGCAGCCTGCACAGCCGAACGAGGTAGATGCATGACGATATCATGCCAAGTAGTGACTTGATGGACCTCACCCTGGCCACTTCCATGGTCAACAGCTGTTGAACCTTGCACAAGATGGCCTTTATCTTGTCCTCCGACACTGTGTTGAGCCTGGATCCTAGAAACCAAGTGTCCTGCGATGGCACCAAACAGGACTTTGCATTGTTTACCGATAACCCCACTTCTGTGTGTTGGCTAATGGTCCTCGCTGTCTGCTCGAAGGCGAGTTCCCTTGACTTCGCTCGATGAGCCAATCGTCCAGATAGGGGTAGACATGGACCCCCTGCAGGCGCAGCTGCGCCGCTGGCACTTGGTGAAGACCCGTGGAGCCGACTTCAACCTGAAGGGAAGGGCCTTGAATTGATAGTGTTGCCCCTGGACCACAAATTGTAGAAACCTTTGATTCCCCTTGTGGATGGGGATGTGAAAATAAGCATCCTCCAGGTCCAACGACGACAGGAAGCCCCCTTCCTATAGCTTCCCCAGCACGTGCTGGAGGGTGACCATCCTGAACTTCTGGGACTTTATGTATTTGTTGAGGTGGTGGAGATCTAGGATGGTCTGCCAACCACTGGTCTTTTTCCTGACAAGGAAGTACCACGAGTACACTCAGGAGCCCCGGAGCCTCTTCAGGACGAGTTCTATTGCGCCCTTTCTCAGCATCGCTCGTACCTCTAAAAGCAGTTGTGGGACATGGTTTTCTTGCCTGGCCACTGGTGGAACACGGGGACACTTCCTTTGGATCTCCAGGGTGTGTCCGTGGGCCAGGGCGTCCAGCATCCAACAGTCAGTGGAGATGGACTCCCACATGCCGAAGTTCGCCAGCCGGCCTCCCACTGGGGTGCTCGTGTGGGGGCCTGACATCACGGCCGGTTCAGTCCTGCTTCGTCGTGGACGACCCACTTTGGGGGCCTTGGCGATGACGATTTCCTCCCTCTTTGCTGCGGCCCCTGTAGACTTCCTGGGGCAAGGAATGGGATGGTTGGCGGTATGAAGCGAAGTTGCCACCGAATCCTTTGGAGGCACCATGGGACTTGCCTCCGGAGGTCCAAAAGGACGGCCGTCGCTGTTGGAATGTGGCCAAGGCACGGGCCGTCTCGGTGTCCGTCTTGATGGCTTGCAGAGCTTCATCCACCGTCTTGCCGAACAAGTTGTCCCCGTCGAAGGGCATGTCCAGTACCCTTGTCTTGAGGGAAATTGGTGGCCTTCAGCCAACCACGCCTCCGAAGGCAAACTCTGTTGCCCATTTGGCGGAACCCGGTGTCGGCAATGTCCGTGGCTACTGTGATGGCATGGTCCGATGCCACCTCGCCTTCTTGTAGGATTTCAAGGGCCTCTGCCCTCTTGTTGTCCAGAAGGAAGTCCAGGAGAGGGGAAATTTTAAACCAAAGCTCCCTGTCGTAGCGGGCCACGATGGCGAGAGCGTTGGCCGCCTTAAAGGTTGTTGCCGCAGACGCGATGACCCGTCGCCCCATGGCGTCCAGCTTCTTTCCCTCGCCATCCGGTGGGGAAGTGGAAGTCGATGCTGCCGACCCTGCAGATTGCATCCTGGCCGCCGCCGAGACCACCAGGTCCGGGAACGGCTGGGATCTGAGGCACTCCGTTGCAGAGTCTGGCACCCTGTATTTCTTTTTGTACCAGTCTCTTTTTGCTGGTGCACGGTCTTCAGGGCCGAGAGCTCCTCCTTGGAAGAGATAGCCGAGTCCGGCAGGACTACGGAGCTCCCACCCCCGTTCTTCTCGGCCAGGGGAGATGGCCTCGGGGAGATGATTGCATTGCCTTCACAGGGGTCTTTTCAATGGACAGGAAAGAGGATTCCCTTTGCGTGGGCAGGGAAACACTTGGCTTGGGGGTCGTCTCCACTGGGGCCGCATCTGCATCCTTCGACAGGGACGCCACCACTCTCTTAACCGATGCCTTAGCCTGGGGAACCTGGGCCTTCACGACCTTGGGCGCGTCTGAGGCCTTCACTGTGGGAGGATCAACGCCTCATTCCCCCTTGGCTTTCTCTGTCAGTCGATCAGGCCTTCCCCCAAGCTTACCCGGGGGATCGGACTTCCTTTTCTTCGCCGAGCCGGAGCGTTGGCTCGTGATTGACGGCGTTGGCGATGCTGCTCCCAGCCTGGCTGCTGCAGAGCCTGTACCAACAGCGATCCCGGTGCCCGCGGACTCGCTGTGCTTTGCCTTATGTTGGGCCCATATCACCGGAGAGCCCTCAAAGATCTTAGACCGCTCAGATTTTCTCTTGGGAGAAACATGCTGCCGGGGCTCACCCACCGCCGGGATCTTCGTCTGCAGCCACTCGGTGAGCCGCTTGTAACGGTCCTTCATGGTGCATGGCACCATGTCCTTGCAGAACGCACATGCCTCCTCCACCTGCGAGCTGTCCGAATATAGGCAATAGAGGCACGGAGTGCTCATTGTCCAGGAAGATGTTCCGCAGCCCGCATCCTGGGCAGATTCTGAACAGGGGCGTCGAGTCTCCTTTATCCTCGGCCATGTGCACGCGGTGTAGGCCTCCAAGAATCTTCTGGAATCCTCCAAGAAGTGAACTGGACAAACAATAGCCCTTGAGGGGCGTAAAAAGTTCAGAAAAATGGGTCGGTTGATGGATCGATGGAGCTTGAGGCTCGATTGACTGAAAAATCGATCAAAACTCTTAGAAATATCGCAAAACACAGTAAAAGATCGAAAGCTATAGCACGAGGACTCCCAACACTTGAACGTGCGGTAAAAATCTGAAGATGGCTGTCAGAGGTGGGGCTTAGGTAGAGGGCAGTCATTGGCTGGGGGCAGTATGACCCAGAGACCAGTGATTGGTTATTAGGAGAAAGACAGTTCAGAAACGAAACAAACTGATTTTTGTCTTTACCGAGGATTCCCAGCCTGACTGGGAATATTCATGAGCATGTGAATCCATGCCAGACCGCATGCTGGAGAAGGAAGGTTCCATTCTAATGGTGAGAGGCAGGGAATTCCAACTCTTGGCTGCTTGAACTGGGTAGCTAGCTCCTCCCGCAGTTTTTAGGTTGAACCTTGGCACTGAAAGGCAGTGGGCATGGACAGATCTGGTAGGCCAAGATGGTTGGTATTTGCTGAATTTATCCAACAGGTATTTGGGAGCCGAATTTGACAGGCATTTGTGTGCGATTGCCAGAGTGCAAAGAGTAATTCTATTGCGAACCGACAGCCAGTTGGACTTCCGTCTGAGAGTGGAGATGTGGCTGGATCTAAGAATGTTAAGTGCTACTCTCAGGGAGTTGTTTTGTAGGACTTGTAGCCTATTGAGATTCCTTTCTGTGGATCCTTGGAAGAGTATTGCAATAGTCAATCTTTGACAACGCCAAGGCTCTGGCTAGTGTAATACAACTACTAGTGGACAGATAGGATTTACAGCCATAGATCAGCTTGTTAGTGTAGGCTGTAGAAGACACCACAGAGCTGACTTGTTTCTTTAGGGACAAGGTGGAGTCAAGATAAACTCCCATGGTTTTTATTTCCTTGGCGACTTTGATCATGTTCCCATCAATACTGAAGGAGGTGTACCTCAGGTCTAGTTTATTTAGGCGTGCCTGGGTGCCAACAATCAAGCTCAGTTTTTTCGTCATTGAGGCATAGACTGTTGGCGGCCATCCAAGCCTGGATTTCTGAGTAGATTTTGTTAATTAGCTTGGAATCCTCTTCATAGCGGCCTGTATGGCCGTGATGAGGACCAGAGTGTCATCTGCATAGTTGGTGTAGATGACACCCATGTTAGCCAAGCGATCGAAGAGGAGCTTCGTGAATATGTTGTATAACGTTGGTGAGACACACAAGCCTTGAGGAACCCCACAGTGTATAGGCATCGGGTCTGCTGAGGGTGAAAAGACTCTGGTGGTTCCATTGGATAAAAAGGATTTGATCCAATTAATTTATTTATAAAATGTATATAGTGCGCAAACAGCCCAAGGGCATTGAGGTGCTATTACTTACAAGAGCTTAGTTACAGGTTTACAGAAGTGGTAGCAGTAGTATGGCGCATTACAATTGGAAGCATTGGCAGAGAAGGCTGTTGCTGTGGTCAGAGGTCCAGTTAGGATTTGGTGGTCGACAAGGTCAAACGCAGCCAACAAGTTTAACAGCAGTAAGATCGCCAGATTGCCTTTGTACTTAGCCTCATCCATCTGGATTTTCAGATCGAGGAGGGCTGTCTCCGTTCCATGTCTGGGCCAAAAACCAGATTGTCTAAGGCCAAGTAGGTTCTTTTCCTACAAATGTTTCGGGATTTGCAGGTATGCAACTCTATCCCGGATTTTTAAGAGGAAGGGGACAATAGTAAAAGGCCTATAATTCGTTGGAATGTTAGGGTCTAATTTTTTTTTTTTTTTTTAAAAAAGAGACATAACCCAAGCCTCCTTTAGATTGTTGGGGACTAGACTTGACTGAAGAATCTATCATGGTGGCAATGAACGGTGACAGTTCTATGGCTCCTTCCTTAATGATGGAAGCCAGACAAGAGTCTCCTTGACAGCGTGAGGGTTTTAAGGCTCTAATAATGTATTCCACTTCTTTATGCGTAACTTGGGTGAACGCAAAAGGCAGGCATTGAGGGAGTCGTTGGTCATGCGCAGGCTTTGTGGAGTGGCTACTCATGAGGCTGCTCTTTTTAGATTCTATTTTGTTTTGTAATAGCGCTATTTTGTCAGCTAGAGCTTGCTGGATTTTGACACACCAGGTCGCATCCTTTATGTAATCCTTAGTAGGAGGTGCTGGTGATTCTAGTTCCTTTAAGATGCTGAATAGCTCCTTGGTGCTCGATTTAGAATTGAGGATTCTGACGTTTAGGATTCTTTTTTTGTGAATAAGTTATCAGGTTTGTAGTAGGCAGCCGTTATGGAGAACAAGGCTTTCTTATGAATGGTAGGCGATTTTTGCCAAGAAGTTTCAGCCATTCTTTTAGTGTTCTTTAGGATTTTTAGTTCACGCTTGAACCACTTGTTGAGGTGGGCAGTTGGTTTGGCTTTTTTTTTTAGCTTGAGTGGTACAATGGTGTTATAGCTGATTCTAGTGTATCATTATACAGGTCAACTAAATTATTTGCATCTAGGTTCTTGTTGTTGGAAGCATCCAAGATGTTATTGAATAAAGGCCTAAGGATACATACTGTGATGTTTCGGCAGTTTCTAGAGAAAGTGGGGTGGGGCAATAGTAGGGCTCAGGGGTGTTATCCCCTGGATAATAAAAGATATGGAATGGTGGTCTGACCAGGCGACAGGTTCATTCTGAAGTATTGTAGAAGAACAATTGAGGTCTGACACCCAGTCCAAGGTTCAGCCCTTGATATGTGTAGGTTCTGTGATTCGGTGTTGGAAGCCAAGCTGGAAATGGAGTTTTCCAGGGCTTGGGCGTGTGTGTCGTTAGGGTCCTGGAATCCTAAGTTAAGGTCTCCCAGTAGAATAATTTGAGAGCCAAGTTTAGTGTTAGAGGAAAGAAGGTCTGTGATGTCTTCCTCGAAGGAAGAAATAGGGCCTGGAGGACAGTAGATGAGATGCATAAGAATGGTTTGAGTGGGTGTAAGTGGGATTTTGACTGATAAAGGTTCAGCAGATGGAAGGCTGGTATGAGTGGTGGCTCTGAGGACCAAATGAGTTTTTGTTATAAAGGCCACTCCCCCTCCTTTGCCTGAATTTATATCTGCCTTGATAATAGTGTATCCCTCTGGGAGGGCTAGGGAGCTTGCCGGGTCCCCCGCCTGGTGAAGCAAGGTTTCGTAATGGACAAAGTCCAGGCGGTTAGAAGTGACAAGGTCAGCAATATGGATGGTGTGGGCAACAGGGAGCAAGCATTGGTAAGTGCTCCTTTGATGGTGGGCGGCAGTGATGCATATAAGCGTCCTCCTGTGCTTAATCCCCGCCATAGATGGGGGAGCCATAGTAGGTGAAGGAGCCATGTTGGTGGTGGTAGGAGGAGGAGGAGGAGTCAGTGAGTTGGGAGATTCTGTGGCTGCTGCTAAGCAGATAGTTGATTAGCGCTTTTTTGGTTTAGAAGGTGTGTGTTGATGGAGCGTCCTTATGGTCACCTTGTGGTGGGGGAAGCGTGATCCTAATCTCTTGGTTAGGATGGCAACAGGACAAGGCCAAGTGGGTTGGGATGTGTGGAAAAACACTGGATCCATTCTGTAGGGCTAGGTAGGAAGTCTGGTAGGTCCCTGGGGTGGCTGCCAACTGCAGGGATAGAGTTTTTGACAGATTGGGGGGGGGGGAGGAAGTTAGTTGGAGTGATGGTATAGAAATGTGGGAGGAAGGAAGCCATAGCAAATAGCAACGGTGAATGTGGAAGGAGGCCATGAGGGTGGGGAGACAGGTGAAGTGTGGAGTCTCGGGAAGTGGAGCCCTGGTGGGTCTGTTAGGTTGAGAAGGGCGGTGAACTACGACTAGTCAGCCGAGTGAGAGAAGTGTGCTGAGCGATAGGGAGACTAGGCTAATTCGTAATAGATGCAATGCACAGGATCATCAAAATAACAATGCAAAGGTGTAGGCTAGCTAATAGTAGATGCAGTGCGCAAGGTCATCGAGATAAAGCAACGGAATAGGCTAGTTGATGATAAATGCAGTGCACAGGGTCAACAAAATAATGCAAGGAATGGGCGAATTCGTAATTGGTGCAGTGCACAGAATCAAATAATGTGAAGGAATAGACTAATTCAAATGGATACAATGCACATGATCAATAAAATAGGAATAGGCTAGTTCACAATGCTTAGGATCATCAATAAAAATGCAAGGAATAAGCTGGCTAAAAGCTAGCTAATAATGGGTGCCGTGCACAGGACCATAAAAATAACACATAGAAATAGGCTGGGATGTACAAAATCAGCAAAATACAATGTGTAGAGATATTCTGGTTAGAGATAGATACAGTGTGCCGGTAGGGCTTATTCAGTATGCATACTAAAGTGTTATTGACAAAAGTGGTAGGTTAGGATTGATAATGGCCAATAGGCAAGTGGGCAGGTGGCACGCACTAGTAGGCCTAAGAGGTTCGACACGGCACGCTATGGCGTGGTAATAATAGAGCAGGTTGAGGGTGGGGCCATGAGAAGTATTATGGCAGTGAAGTCTTTCGATACGTCAGGGGTTTACTTTAGTGCGCAATGGGAGATTGGCAGCATAGTGACTTGCTGAAGGTGCTGGCAGCGTTAATGTGTCCCCAAAGGTTGGGAGTAGCATAAAACCAGCGCGCTAACACAGATACCATTTGGCAACAGGTGGGGTAATTAAACAAGTTGTGCGCCGAAGTCCGAACAGGCATCAAAGCATGTGAAACAGCACAGTTAACGGGCCGTACAGAGCACTCATCCTCGGTATAATACACAGGCAACTTGCGGGAAGGCCTGATGCAAGATAAGTTCATAAGACGTCCACGTCCGTTTCGGTTCGGACAGATCCAGACAGGTGTGGGCTTTGGTCTTAAAGGGCATTCGTCGTGAGAGGCACGTCTAGCGCCTTACGGTTGGGAACAGCGGCCTATCAGCACACTGGCAAGTGGTTGCTTAGCAACCTTACTAAACAAACCTACACAGAAGCAGCAGCTATCTTACACCGAGATCAGGCCAGCAATCCGCTGCGGCATTGGTTCCTCGTGTCTGTGGCGGCGGGGAGCTGCTGGGCTTCCTTGGAATTATCAGCTGCTTCACAGATAAAAAGGCATACAGCGGTGCTGCCTCTGTTCTAGGGCGGGCTACTCCTGCAGCGGCACACCTACAAGGGGTATTTGCTCCTGCCAAACTATGGTCGCGAAGTGAATGTTCTCGGAGTGAAGTTCTAGTCTGAAAAGCTGACAGCAATTACAACACTGCAGTGAACTTAAGTAAGCCGACTAGAACAAAAGGCGCAAGACAGCGCAACGTTAATAGTATAAATAAGTAGGAAGAAAAGTTCGTAGTGTACTGAGGCACAAGTTTAAAGTCCATTTTAATTATTTTCAAAAAAAGGAACCAAGACACGTAGTGATCTTCCAGGCTAGAAGCAGCTGAAAAGGTTACCAATGAAAAATCCAGTAGCAATTCTATTCTACGTGATTAAAGAAAGATTCGGCATGTTATCAGCCTGAGACAACTCAAACTGATCAGCCTCAAAGCATAGGCAGCAGGTACTGGGGGGAGCTTTGGGTACTAAGTAGTATTTGAAGTTAAAGTAGCAGTACACTATAGAGTAATTGTTTGTGATTGGTTATAGGTCTTCTACAGAAGAGTCCTATCCAGAAGTGATCAGGAGACCAGAGCAGTAGATGGTTCTGCGTTTGTTATTTTATCAACTTTCCCCTTGGGTTTACCAGCTTGATAGCTGTTACTTGAGAGATTGTTGGGCCGGCAGGCTTAGGGGATCTGGTGGGCTATCTTCACTCCTGCAGGAAATTCGGGCAGACCTGACAATACGCTCAGACAATGGAACTGTCATGACGCTCGCCCAAAACCCCCTCTGGCAAACCCATTGGCCAGGTGGAGTCAGGAGTCAGGACTCGGGCCTCTAGAGCCTGGCATCCTCTTCAAAAGCCCACATGGCGCCAGGCTCATACACCATGAACAACAATGTGCTTGGGAACTACTTTATTGTATTGTCAGCCAACATGGAGGCATCCACATAGCTTGGTTCCCTAAGAACCAAGCTATGCGGTCTAGTGTTTTGGGTGTGCCAGGCCTGGAACTACTTTACCTGGGCTATATAAACCACACCCTGACTGCAGAACATGCTTCGTGTTACTTTGCAGCTTGCAACGTGACGCTCACCGTGTCCAGCTATTTCCTCGAACCTCGGAGAAGCAGAACCTGCAAGGAGACAAAAGGATCATCATTAGCAGCAGCATTTTACCTGCAGTCTTCATCTTTAAACACTTGCAGCTACTGAGAACAGCTTCCTTGAATCTGCACGCCTCCTGGACAGAACGACCTGAAAGAGGAAGACAGAGGCAACATTAAAGAAAGCTGTAGAGACATTTACAAATTACGAACTGCTCAAAAGGCTTACCTGGCTGGTCGCCTCTCGGTTGGCACCATTCAGGACATTCCACTCGCGCTGAAGAACACTGCGACCTACAAGGAAGGAAAACACAAGTTAGCAAAGGCAAGACTTTGCAGCGCTGCGCATAGCGCTTACTTACCGCATCATAGCGCTCTTAATATGCCATCATTTACCAGCGGGGCTCAACCAAGCCAGTTCGCCACGCTGAAGCTCCGGATACCTAAGGGAGAAAAAAATGAGACATTTTAAACAAAGAAAGGCATGCAGGATCGCAACAAAACTAAAGAACAGCAATAAGACCTACCTGAACAATATCAAACGTGCCGGCGTCAGTGAAGTAACTGGACCGCACTTGCCCATGAAAGACAACACACCCCTGCAAAGAAGGCAGGACGGAGAGCACGCCTAATTCTACCACGAGGAGCGGGCGCCAGAGGCACTGAAAGCATACAGGGGTGGGGTACCCCAGTCGGTCAGTCTTGAACACAGTCATCCTGTATTTTCAGGCAGAACCTTCCCCGCAGACCACATCAGGGCAAAGCTGAGAAGCATACCAGCGAGTAACCCGGCTGGGTGGAATCCCTGTGGATACCAGATGAGCGTAACAGGAACGTGCTTTGTTAACGACCTCTTTAAAGAAGTAACATCCCTTCTAGGAATTAGACACAAGCTATGTTTCATCTACCACCTACAAGCGAACGAATGGTCGAGAAAATAAACGGCCTCCTCAAAAGTAGACTGTCAAAATTATTCCACACCCGCAATAAAAATTGGGTATATTGCCTGCCTTTGGCATTACTTCAATTACGAATACAGCCAAGCGAAGACCACCACTTGTTCCGCA
Organism: Ambystoma mexicanum; assembly: GCF_040938575.1. NCBI lineage: Eukaryota > Metazoa > Chordata > Amphibia > Caudata > Ambystomatidae > Ambystoma > Ambystoma mexicanum. The sequence continues at coordinate 651,979,680 of NC_090930.1, read as the reverse complement.
CTAGATAGTGACAGGGAGATGCATACAGACACCATTATCCCCAATAAGGGGAGCCTCAGATGCTCACAGGACTACCACAATTCTGGTGGAGGAATTCAGGGAGTATTTGATACAGCTCACATGAGCAGTGTTAGGCAGAATTGCATGCAGTACCCTCTGGGACCACCACATTCACTAGACGGAGGCAACTTAATATTATACACAAACACACTTCAATACCAAACCAATACGTTTGAGTAAATTGGGCTCCCCTGAAATAAGAGCAAAATGGCATTTCAGTCACTTTAAATAGGAGTACAAAGGCACAAGTTCATAAAAATGGATCACAAATGCTTTCTTAGGCAGTGCAAATAGTTTCAGTTCACTAGAGGACTCGATTCAGTTCAATAGGCCTAGGCCAATGTAAATGGGCTAGTGTCTTGGATAGGAAAGAGCAGTTCTTGTAGTAAACGATAAGTCTTTGCCAAAGTTCTCAGAAGTAGTTTGTATGAAAAATAATCCTATGTTGGGTCACAAGCTGATGAGGCCTGCAAGTTGGGAACGTTTCACGAAATTTCACCGCGAGAGATAAGTTCTCTCAATCGGGTTGGCACAGTACCTTAATATGAAGAAAAGATGCAGCTGAAGACTTTGGTCCCTGGCAGATCCTGCCGATCTCGCTGTTCCTGAACCTCAGTCATGGGGACAAGAGGGAGGACGTTGGGGACTCCTGCACTGCACAGGGACTGGTCAAACAAGCTGGCAAAATGGAAGATCTTCGGTTCGAGTAGCTGTAGTCAAGCACAAAAACTGTGTCCTTCCCCCTAGTTAATCCTAACTAGCTCTGAGAAGGCTATCCAGGTGGGCTTACGTGTCGATTGGTCCCACCAACTCAAAGACCCCCTTAAAGGGGCTTCTCTGTCGAGATGAACTTGGCAATTCGGACCTTCAGCAGGGCTTCACTGGGCAAACCAACGGTCCAGGAGTTGCAGCAGCCGTCCTCTTCCAGCTCGTCTGCAGTTCTCTCGTTCCAGTGGTCGACTCAGCCTTCCAAGCCAAGAGACTCCTTTTATTCAGTTTTCTCCCTTTCATTCCAGCCTAGCTGTCACTCAACCAGCAGGGTGGCTGTCCTTGCCAGACAGACAGCCAGCCAGTGAATCACGCCAGAGTGCATTTGGGTCTCCTAGGAGACTAAGCACAGGGAGGTTCGGGCACCTCCCTCACTTCCTGCCCACCCCAGACACTCAGGTGCCAGAGGCGGTCTTCAGTCCTGAAGCCTGCCAAAGGCATAGAAACAAAAAGGACCAAACCTAGTATGGCGTGCAGAGATAAACACCAGAAGGACTTTTCCAAAAAGAAATGGTGAAAAAAGACGACAGGGACCTGTTTAAACAAAGGGGCTTAAGGTGACATCTTGAAAAACATGGCTCCCGCGATTTTTAGCTACCGGTGTTCGCAGTCGGGAAAAATCATAGTTTGTTGTAAAACCACTCCCACCAGCCATTTCGATAAAGGGTAGCATTTCACTGCTACATAAGTTTCTAGACATAGGCGATACTAGGTAATCTCTCCAGCACTCTATTGTAAGATAGTGTGTGCTAGGTCTAGGAATTTAAAAAGACTAGTAAAGTCAATTTAACTTTACATTCTCTGAACAACAGTAGTTTATCCCAGAGAAGGTAGTTAAACCTCTTGGAAGTCAAAAAAGACATCCCTGTGTTACTGCACTGAGGGTGCTGTGTAACACACATGAAAGGATGATGCCTACAGAGTTCTCAAAACACTGTAATCAAAGAACATAAGAATAAAACATATCAAAATACATGAGTGGGAAAAAAGGCTCACACACTTTCCAGGTAAAAAATAAAGTCCTCAAAATCCAGCAAAGTTGCTGGGGGTCTCTAAGGTGAAGGGAATTGGCACATTTATGAGAATTCTCCCTAACAATCAGTGAGGAACATAGCTAAGCAAGTGGCCCAACCCTTCACGAGGGAAAAGCGAAACTGACATGCGCACTGCAGCAACAGACAGTCCAGATACACAGTTAATGCCTGGGGAATTGGTGTATGTGCGAAGTTTTGTGAAGAGATGGAATTCTCCAAGATTTCACAGCCCATACGAGGTGATATATTGCACCCCTTCCGCAGTGAAGGTTAAGGGCCTGAAATATTGGATACACCTCTCTGATGTTAGAAAAGCACATGGCAGCACAGTGCTCGAAGCGGGACAGCCAAATGAGCACGAAGTGGCTGTACCCTGATGAGGTTTGAGGTGAAATGAGACACTTTAATAGAACAGCACGATGCGGAAATTTAAATATAGGTGCAGAAAAGTGATTGAGTTGATGAAAGTAAATGAATTTGAATGTATATAAATCTCTCAATAGGAAATATGTTTTTTTGCGTGATTATAAGTGCACTTAACTCATTGTCTTCCACTCTGTAGGTACAAATATGGCAGAAACAAGTGCCCTCAATGACAACGATACAAATGTAGTTAGCAGTAGGGGCAATCCTAGCGCTACTAAAGCATATTCATACGAGTGTGGCTTCTACTTTACGGCCATTGTATTCTCAACAATGTCATTGTGTTTAGGGCTCTATTGGAGCCCATCTCTCATTTTAGAAGGTATAGAAGAAGGGAGGCAGGGGGCAAAACTGGTACAGGAGGAAACCCATTTAGTATGGGATGGGTTGAAATTGACATGGGCCCACAATTCCACACAAACCTTAAATCTCTGCACAAAAAACATACAATGAAAGCCCCACTGTTTACAGTCTCAACAATGAATAGTGATGAAAATGTACTAGATGATTACAATGAAGACAATTCAATTTCTGATGTATTAATGTTGTCACATGCACACAAACCACCATTGAACCTGCCTCAAATGATTGTCACATGCACTTTATGTCCCAAACACCCACCCCACGTACCCATCCTACCATGCAGTATTGGCAACATAATTATGATCAAAATGAAAAGATGATTTCAGGCATATTGCCTATTCGTTATCAAAGAATTCTGAAGCTTTATAATGGCCTAGTGGAGTGTAATAGATGGAGGAGGGAAGCGGGACGGAAAATATATGATGCTTACCATGGCCTAGGGGTGGATGCAGTAGAAGACCCTCATCATCCAGATCAGTCTAAAAAAATGGTACTCTGATAGGAGCGCCATGGGCAAACAAGCAACGAACGAAAGTTGCTATGTGTGTTCCCTGCTAACCCACGCTTCAGCAACACCTAAGGTTCTATTACCCCAGGAAATGCCCCTAGCGGATGCCCAGTGTCTCGTTCATCTTGCACTTTGTAGAATTTTAAGTACCTTCCAGGCACACACCGTCGCATTACAATTGATCCAGAACGAGAAAACCTGCCACAGCAAGCCTCAAGGAGTACTTTCTGTAAAATATTTTTTTTTGTCATAAAAAGGGACAATGTTCGCAGAAAACAGATGGCAGGAGGAAACAGTGATGTGTAATGTTAATGGATATTTGTACCGCACACTATGACCACCAGAGTGGTCCCCTGGCGGCTTTGAAAAAGGGAAAAGGGGGGCGAGTTAGTGGGAATAAGCTGGAAAAGTGCAAGAGAGCAGTGATGTGCTGTTGGCAGCCTCAGCCCGGTGGGTCCATTGACTGGGCTTGCAATGTTTTACTGTTGGTAGTCGTTGTGTGCTGTTGTGCGAGTCTATGTGTGGTTTGTTTTGTTGTTGTAGCGTAGTGATGTTTGGGTGGATTGTTGTGTTGTAGGCTTGTGGTTGTGTTTGGTTAGAGTTTGAGAGGTCTATGCAGAGGGGTGAAATTGTAAGTGGATTGGTTAATTGGCATTGCTGTCCTTGTAATTATGTCTAGGTGTGAGGCTTGCTATCAATCACTATTCCATCTAAGTGGCACTTGTTAATCTTCAATATCCTATCTAGACGGGAGGCAGGTTAGTGATCAAGATTACATTGAAGTGTGGCACTTGATAACATTCACAGTTTCATTTAAGTGTGGTGCATGCTGAAATTCATATTTCAATCTAGATGCGACGAAGGCCAAAGTTCAGAATTCCATCTAAGTGTGGCAGGTGCTAAGATTCATAATCCTATCTAGATGCAATGCGGGTTAATCTTCACAGTTCTCTCTAGGTGTGGCACTACTTAACATTGACAAGTATGTTAGTATGTAGTGCAAGGAAACTTTTACAGTCCAGCAATGAATGAATTTAGGCAGGTGGTCCCAAATCTCTCCAAGTATGCATGGTGTAAGTCTATGTCAGTCTACATTATGGAAAGGTAAGGTAGAATGGTGGGGGCTTTCTGGAGTGGAGTAATTGCTCTACACCCCACCCATGCCCCACTTACAGTGTCTGTTGACTACTGGCTTCCCCTGCGGACACCTGCTGACACTTTCTGGAGCCGCCCTTTCCCTTGGGGCCCTTAGCCGCAGGGGCTGCACGGGCAGAGGGCTGCCCCGGAAGGGTCTGTTATGAACGGTGCACTGGCTAATCACGGGTGGAGGGAGGGCCGGGCGAAGGGAGGGAAGAGGAACCGAAGCAGGAAGGGGCAGGGGATGCAACCACGCTGCATGCGGCGGCAGGGGGACATCTAGCAAGGACTTTTGGCCCAACCTAGGCCCCAAGGGGGTCAAGGCCTCACCAGCTCACCTGTGGGAGGTCAGGGGTCTATATAGGCAGAAGCACTACGAGGATTGTCAGAAGAACAATTCCAAAGCATCAAAAGAACATGCACTCCAACATGGTCTCAGCACATTGCCAAACTAACATGGGTGACAGCTCTCTAAAAGCAGATCAAGATACAACGTGAAGTTCAATATGAACTTTGATTCCACAGAGAAGGGAAAAGTGTCAATGGGGTCAAATAAACATTGCAACAAAACACTTATCCTCCCCGACATGAAGGAAGGAACAGCTGCCTTGATGCAGTTATTGGTGTGCGGCAAACAGGCGTACTTGCACCTCCCCCGCATGGAGAGGTACTTGTGCCCTGGATAGGCTGCATTTGGCCCCGATGGAGATTCGGAGAGTCATGTCAAGGGGGAGAGGGTGCGCGCCAGGATGTCCCCCAGCACCCCAGTCAACAACCAAAGAACCCCCAACCCCAACATACGATGTGCTGTCAGGATAAGCTACAAGACAGTGTCACGCAAAAAAGAGCCTCAAACTGTAGCACTAAAGACTCTTCAGAACTTCCGGCACAGATACCGGACCAGTTTAAGCTGTTCAACTCAGCAGAGGCATTTTTTGCATTACTCTTACCAAGCATCCAGACACGAGCAAATGCCAAGTGGTTAGAAATTGTGAGGTGGGAGCTAATCCAACTCGCAAACGACACCGAAGAGGGGTTCAATGTCATCAAAGTGGAACTTGAAGCTCTGCGGTTGATGACCATGCAAAACCGCTAAGTCCTAGACCTCCTCACAGCAATGGAAGGCAGTACTTGCCAAAAAATGGGGAGTGCATTTTGCACATTTGTGCCTTCTGCCGACAACGGGACATTATCACACGTAATAAATGCGGTACACAACCTCAGAGAAAGGATGAAGAAGGGCGGTGTAAAAGTGACTGGTTCAATACAATTTATGACTGGGTCCCTTCCTAGTTTGGGACTGCAATGAAGCTACGCGTCCCCATCATAGTATTTTTGATGCTGATTTTGTGTGCGAGCCAGGTATGGGTTCGATGCTGTGCAAAATCTATGCCTAGTAGTGCAATGATGGCGACAGTGGGCAAAGGTGCCTCATGATGTGAAAGATGCACACCTTCAAACAAGGGATACCCAAGAGCCCAAATACTGAATGACAGCAGTGTACAACACAGGGGACAGAATGGATCATTTGTATCATTCAACCATCAAAGAACCCCATGAACTAGAATGGGTTAAGGAGGTGTGGGTGGGTCTCTCTAGGGATGGTGGGTGCATATACATGACCTTCACTTCCGATGAATATGCAAGAAGGGGTCAGAGCCTAAGGTCCGTGTGCAGGGCTTGGATGCCAATAAAGGGAACTCCAACTTGGGATGAAGCAGTAATGGAGGCAGAAGACCGTAGGCGCACCAATAACCAAGGTTATTCGTTACTTTAGGAGTAATGAAAGGGGGGGAATGTAAGGGAGGAAGGGTCTTTTGCCCCCCGTACATTCTGCACGAAAAAAGCCTACTGCTCAGCACATCGCGGGGAAGACGTCCCCCTTGTCTTTCCTCTGACAGTGGAAGGAAGCCATTGGATGATACACTCAGACTCCATTTTGTGTCACCCCAGACTATCTTTGTACTAGGCCGCACAATGATCTCTAAAAAAGCCTGCTCTCCCCTTACCCCCCCCGCTGCGCACAGCCAGCTCTGACATCCCCCACCACCTCCTCCTCCTCTCCTGTCTACGCCGCACAGGCCCTGTTCTCACGGAAGCCCAGGAGCGAATTGTTGCAAACAGTTACAGTTTTCCTTCTCTTGCTCTGAACTCATTGCCCTGTGTATGACGAGGTCGAATCTTGACTTGTGTATTGAACCCTCTCCACAAACCTGCTCCCTCGACCCCCCACCTTTAGAAATTACTGCCTGCACATCATCTTGCCCCCCTGCTCAACTTTGATGCAACTGTTTGTGTGACCCTTGCCCCATGGGCCACCCTAGATTGCCCCCCCCATATACCTAATCCTGTGTGATCATATATTCTCCATGGACTAACACCCATCAATCCAGTTGTTTGAACAATGACGCACCGGGGAGAATGAATCACAGATCAAAGCCCCACAGAGGGACACCCAGGTTAAGAATGTGCAGAGACCACCGCACCCCTGCACCCTCACAGGTCTAGGTTAAGAATGTGCATATGTTTGCCCACGATTTATAGGTGACCCTCCCCTCATTCTGGTATAGGTTTTATGCCCAATATCTCTCTTTGCATGCCAATAATTGTGTAGTTTAGATTAACTAGTACAGTTACAACTTGTGGAACAAAACCGGACCATCACCCCGTGGAGATGAGCCCAGCTGACCCACGTGCCCGCAGACTGCCACAGCAACCAATTGGAGTCTGGCACTATATATCGCTATATGCTGAGCCATAGGGGCCCACCAATGAACGATGTTACTTCTTCACTGTGTGACATGACGTTTTTTCTCTTTATAATGTACTGTTTATGTATTATCTGGCAGAGAGCTCTCAGAGCAGCAGAGTGCTCTGTGTGCATCTTTTGTCTGATATAAAACTATGTTCAACTTGCAATCTTTCTCCTGGTCTCAGTCCCTACTGGGGTGTGTCCATTTATTCCGAATTTGGGATTTGTATTTGGGGAATAAACGTCTTCACAGCTAATTGCTGCTTTTTAAAGAAGGCTTTAAATATCTGCGTATAAATAATGTATTATATAACTAAGTGCGTGGTGTTTACTTGGATACCTGTACTTACTGATTTCATTGCACAGCTCTACAGCTCACATTACCCCCTCTTAAGATAAGCCAGGCTGCTCAGTCACACTACCTACGCATGTAGTACTGGCCTATATTAAAAGGTGGGTTACATAATACCAAGAGATAAGTCTTGTGCCGTTCCAAACCAGTTGGCATGCACTAATTCTTACCCAACGCGCACTCAACATTAAGTGTGGTGTGCTGGCTCACTAAAATAAATGTAATGGAGATGGGAATCCCACTTTACTTCTTGGGAACAGTAGTTAACCCAAGAAATAAGAATTAAAAAGGGAAGCCCCAAGTGGCAACCTTGCCTAAGACCAAAAGTTAGAGAACCATCAATACAAACACACTAGAGAGACATGAAAAGGTCACCCATAAAGAGTAAAAGACTAGGTGAGAGGTGAAAAAATTATTCCCATTCACCTAGAGATTAGGGAAAAATAATCATAAAATCCAGAAAAAAGTCTTGGGGTTGACAGGTCAGGATGATACAACACTGAAATGAAAATCTTACCAACAAGGATTTAACTAGTACAACTTACCATTTGTGGAGGTTGCGAACCAGGAGGATTTGCCGGATTTATTTGTGGATTCGGACCGGGGCCTGAAGGCTTCTGCTGGTTAAGAGGTGTGACGATGGTTGGGCGATGCAGAATTTTCTGAAAGTTCACGGTGGGAAGAAGAAAAAAAGAAAACAAAACAGCTCATGAACAGAATGGAAAGGCTAGAATAAAGGTACATGTGTCGCTTTAAACCTAAATCTAGGTTTTCCCCAAATAGGAAAGAATTGTGAAACACATGCTTACTACAGCAATCTCTGGATCCACAATCCTCATCACCACCTGGGCTTGAAGAAGGGCATAGGCCAGCTGCGGGTTCTGCAACAGCATATTTCGTGCCTCCTGTGGGCTGTTTTGCACACATAACTGAGAAGAAACGTACATCATTAGTGGGAATGCAAAAGACATTACACAAACAGTAATCAACTAGAGATGGATCATATGAAAAACAATGGCAACCTCAAAGCAAAAAACCCTAAAAATGCAACACAAAAACATCTGTCAGACAACATACCTTCAAGGTGCAAGTCAGACACAATCTACTCCTCCGAGAACAGGCTACAAATATTAACTGCATTCCTGAACGCTGCAAAGCCATAGAGAACCATCCACTGGGTGTTGCAGCACACATTCATGCTGCAACCAATGTAAAAGCAACTTTTTTTTTTATGGTGTGGTTAGTCACAATTAGACTTTATTTCACACAGACAATGTACATTAAAAAAAAAAACACACCAAATTAAAAAAAGGTTATTCAACAAATACACATTCTAAACATGTATCAAAGCAATCAAACTGTTTAATTGAATATCAACTGAAGCGATTTGAATTACGCTGTGATTTGAATAAAATTAATCTAAGAGTTTTAGCAATGGAATCGACAAAGAAATTTCCTTTCTAGACAAAAGTATATTGTAGAATTCCTGAGTATTAAGCCATTCAGTTTCATTCACAAACTTTACAAAATGTCTTTCCTTCGAGTGTGTGTTGCTGTACCGGTTATGAGAATATGCCTCAAATCTTGAGGATATCCCTCACCACATAAATTACTTTCACCAGCAACTTGATGCATGTTCTGCCAAATGATTTCAGTTTTGTTAGTTTTAACGGAGTGAAGACGGAATCGTAGCAGATTAGAACGCCAGAGTGGATTCTAAAAATCTTAGATAAGGAGGTACATAATTACTAGATTGTTCACAGACACTGACATTTCTAATATGTGTCATTGTTAGACAGCATTGCATTCAGTACCCTCTGGGACCACCACATACAATTAGGACTACAGGTGTAAGCCAAACCAACCTTTGGTTTCAGTCTCTACTACACAGTTTGTGGTAGCGAGCTGAACAGCCAGGCTTATCTCAAGAGGGAATGTGAGCAGTACAAGGATGTTACACAGATGTATTACAATCACAGTGGTTCAAGTAAACACGTATACAGAAGGTTTCATAGTAAAATACTTCTCAATTTATTACAATCATTTAGAAAACATTCACTAGAAGGAGGCAACTTAATATTATACACAAATAATCTTCAATACCACTCCAATATGTTTCTAAGTAAATTAGGCTCCCCTGAAATAGGAGCATTTCAGTTACTTTCAATGGGAGTAAAAAGGCACAGGTTTATAGAATAGATCACAAATACTTTCTTATGCAGTGCAAATAGTTTCAGTTCACTAGAGGTCTCGATTCAGTTCAATATGCCTAGGCCAAAGTCAATGGGCTAGTGTCTTGGATAACAAAAAGCAGTTCTTGTAGTCAACGGTAAAGTCTTTGCCAAAGTTCTCAGAAGTAGTTTGTACAAATCATATGTTGGGTCACAAGCCGATAAGGCCTCCAAGTTGGGAAAGTTTCACAAACTTTCACTGCGAGAGGTAAGTTCTCTCAATCGGGTTGGCACCTTAGTATGAAGAAAAAGATGCAGTGGGGGGGGGGCGCTAGAGAGCCCGTTCAAGAATGCTGCATCTTGAAGGAGCTCCTGCCGGAGGATACAATCGCCGCGGCTCTCAGCCCCAGCAAACACTCCCAAACGCAATAATTTAGAAGGGAATGAAGCCCCCCCACCCCCCGGACCGGCACCAGACAGCAGGGGGCCCCTCTCTCCAACATCTCTCAGTGGTGGACAATTAATCAGAGGCCCCCCATCATACGCAGCAGCCCTCCACGCTTCGCTTCCACCCACAGACTAACAGTAAGGAGTACAGTGTCATCAGTGAACTCTGGGCCTCACAGAGCAGGGATACTGGCAATATCAGATGGCAACCCAGGGAAGCATGCTGCTGTACGTCCACAGGCGCAGGGGCCAGCGATCTCATCGCAACAAACTGCCTCGTGACCCCACAGAGGGCCGTAACTTTCATTGCCTCACTTGAATACACCACAGTGCTTGCCAGACCCGAAGGTATCAGGGCGCGATAATAAGAATACTTTAAGCTGTAGCAAGAGGCGTGAGAAAGCTGCGTTCTGCTCAACATCCAGCGGGAAGGCGAGCCGCAACTACCTGATAATACACTGGCAGTGTGGGGAGAGTCGCCAATTCCTCCCCCCCAGCTAGAACGCTGTGTGCGCTGTGAGCGAGTAGTGCTTCTGGTCACGGACGGTTGGGACAATTTACCCAACAAATATACGAGAATCAGCTTTAATCAGGTACGTCGGAGCATTGCCAGCACTAATGATACGCGCTCCCCCAGGATAGGGATGGGCGGTAGGCCACGAACTGAACCCGGCAGCAGGGTGAGATACCAACGAGGAAGCGCCCTCAGACTAAGAAGACCGGCAGAACTCTAACCGGTCCTGGTCCCGGGTGGAGAGGCGCCGTCAAAGAATCAGGGGACCCCCACTCAAAGGCAAGCGCCCAAGCAATGAAAGCTAAGGTGGGGCGACACCGACACCCAGGCTCCCCCGGAACCGACAAGCATTTCCAAAAACCAGACGCCAGCCACTAACACTGAACACACCAAATTCTTTAAGTAAAACAACACCTCAAGCTCACATACAGCTCTCACCTCCACGAAAAAGAGGCCTCAGGGTCTCATCTTCAAATGTTTGCGATGGCCCAGCCGGAGCCCCCGTTGGTCGAAGGCTGGCCCAGTTGATCAAGTTTTGTTCGAATGGGGGGAAGAGGGGAGGCCACCAAGGCGGGGAGGGAAACCCCCAACACAGGTCCCAGCTCACCTGGCAGCCGCCTGCACAGGCCGACAATAAGCGGAGCATGATGGTGCTCACTAGCTGCAAACCGCCCCTGCGAATTGGGGTCATCCATTAAGAACCTGACGATCATCTGGAATGTCCAGGGCCTCAAATCCCCCAGGAAACGGAAGTCTGTGGAACACCGCCTGACCCATCTAGAGGCGGATGTAGTCTTTCTACAAGAAACCCATCTCCTAGCTGCGGACGAACAGAGAGTCAGATACCAAAGGTTCCCTAAAAGATACTTTGCATCCTATAGCCAGAAGAGGGGAGGGATGGCAGTCCTGCTCAGTCAATCAGCGGCACTGACAAAGGTCACGGTCAAAGGGGACCCCGAGGGCAGGTTCCTAATGATTAAAGGCCTACTGGTCGAGCTCTCAATAACTATCATAGCAATCTACTGCCCAAACGAAGCCCAGGAGCGCTTCCTACGTAGGATCCTCCCAGTCATATCGTCCTTTGCCAAAGGCAAACTACTGATCGAAGGTGACTTCAATCTCACCCCGGACCCAACCATCGATAAGACCTTGCCGTCCACTGGAACAGACTTCACGAAGGCACTGGGGTTCAAGGAATTCCTAAGAGAGAAGGAGACAATCGAAGACTGGAGGCTGGCGAACGACAAGACTTGCGACTACACTTTCTTTTCATATGTCCACAGGGGTCTCTCCAGGATAGATCTACTCATCTCAAGCTCACCGTTCCCAAGCATCGTGAGCATCACAAATCAGCCTGAGAGTGATCTCCGACCACGCCCCAGTCATAGCGCAGCTCCAGACGGAAGCCTACCAACACCACGACACAGAGCCTGGAAGCTGCAGGACTATCTCCTCACGGACACTGCAGACAACCTGGAGTTGTCGGAAGCCCCCACTAACTACTTCACGAAGAACTTGGGGAAAGGGCCTACAGAGGCTATGGTGTGGGATGCCATGAAGCCAGTGATCTGCGGGGTCACCATGAACTGTTCAGCAGCACACAGGCGCCGGCACCAGCTAAAATCAGAAGAACTGGAAACGGAGGTAGCACAGAAAGAGGCAAACCATAAACAACGCCAATCAACAAGGAGCTACGCAAAGCAGCCCTGGAAATGCACCTCGCAGACCGTACAGCCCGAGCGTTGACATACACGAAGCAGCACTATTACCTGAACAGCAACAAAGCCAACCGCCTACTCGTATATAAGCTCAAGAAAATACACACCAGGAACAACATTGCAGTTCTACGGGACCCCACACTGCTCTGAGGCCGAAAAGATGACCATCATGACTGAGCACCATAGGAAGGTAATGTCAGGGAACCCTACGGAAGCGTCAGCACATGCTGCCTACCTGAACACGATCCCAAGGCCACCTCGCCAACCACAGATTAACACCCTGGAAGACCCTATATCCTTGGAGGAGGTGTCTGAAGTGATCCGCTCCATGAAAAACACTGTTCCTGGCCCAGACGGGCTGCCCGTGCAATTTTACAATACATACAACCACATCCTGGCCCCCCACCTAGCTTCATTTTTCAACTCCTTCCTCGAAACTTGCTCCACCACCCCCTCCATGGAGGGATCGGTCACAGTTTTGATTCCAAAACCAGGAGCAAACCTAGAACTCTGCGCGTCATTCCGCCCAAGTGCTCTACTGAATGTAGACTATAAATATTTCTCAAAGTTACTGGCATGCAGGCTCGCCGTGCTCCTCCCAGACCTCATACCCGGGCGCAACACCTCAGACAACATCAAGCACACCTTAAACATCATTGAGACAGTCAATAGAACTGGAGAAGAGCCAGTGGTGGCCTCGCTCGACGCACACAAGGCGTTTGACATGCTGGACTGGGGCTATATGAGGGAGACCCTGTCACTACAGAATTGGCCCGAAATTTTTGAAATGGACAATGGCCAACTATCAACACTCCACCATAACCCTGAGGATCAACAGCGCCAGATCTCCAAGAATCGAAATCACTAGAGGCAAACGCCAATGCTGCCCCTTGTCGCCTCTCGTCTTCGCCCTGTCAATGGAGTCGTTCGCCTCCAGAATCCGGCAGAACACGGCAATCCTGGGCCTCAAATTCAAGGACGATACCTACAGAGCGGCCCTATACGCCGACAATGTACTGCTAACACTTACGCAGCCAAGCACATCCCTCACTGCGCTATGGGAGGAGCTAAGCAGCTTCAAGTCAGCATCAGGGTTCTCAATCAACCTCACGAAGTCCACAGCACTGGGCATCAACATTACAAAAGCAACGCTTGACTCTATAGCGGCCTGCCTCCCAATCCCGTGGGCCAGATCCCACTTAAATTACCTAAGCATCTGCCTACCGAAGCTAGCAGAACACACCTACAAACTAAACCTCCCGCCCCTGCTGAAGGACCTAGAGTCGGATATGGCCCGCTGGCAAGATCAGGAAATATCCTGGCTAAGAAGAATCGCAGCACTTAAGATGATCTTGGTCCCTAGACTGCTATACCACTGCCAAGCCCTCCCGGTAGCAATACCTAAACAAGCTAAACAGAAACTGCAAGCAAATATGCTAAAATTTGTTTGGGGGGGAGGGGCCAAGAAGCCTCAAGAAGCCAGGAAAGTCTTACTTAGGAGCCTGGGTCCAGAGGCCTGGGAGTACCCGAGGTCGAAAGGTACTGCCTAGCCGCCCAGCTCTCGGCAGCATTCATGTGGCAACCTGGCGTGGCAACCTGGCATCAACAAGCACCGCGGGCTAAAGCTGGAGGAAGACTGAAGCCAATACCCACTTGGATCCCTCCCACACATCCCATGGCCCAAAAATCCCCCTAATGTCGGGCGCCTCTCGACCACCAGGAACACGGTAAGCAGCTGGAAAGAGGCACAAGGAGGTGGAAATGCAGGAGCACGGTGGGTCCAATCTCTCCGATCTGGGAGAACCCGGACTTCAACCCAGGCCAAGGACAGAACGTTTTTTCTACGTGGAAGGCGGGCAGCCGGCAGCGCGTAGTGGACTTCTACATATGAAACTCTCTACTCACCTTTGAGGATTGCAAGAGAAAATTCCAGGTACCTGAAACAGAGGTTTCACTACACCCAGCTCCGTCAATGGTTGTCACATGACTAAATGACAATACATGGGCACAGAACTGTCAGCACTGGAGCTTACGCTAACGACAACCCCACCCAGGGGGAAGATTTGGACCCTGTACAGGCTGCCGGACAGGGCAGACCCTAACTCTAAGTAGCCCTACATGACACTGGGGACCAGCTGGGAGTGCATCTGGAGAAGAACCCACAAGACCTCTAAATGTGTAACGAACAAAGAGGGAGCCATTAAGGTCTGTTACAGATGGTACACGACACCAGAAACCCTTCACAACTGCAGCCATGCTATCCTGCCACACTGTTGGAGGGGCTGCACGGACACAGTGCTGTTGATCCACCTCCTCTGGGAATGCCCGAAGGCAGAGAAGTTCTGGAGGGAGGTCCTGGAGCAGATCCAACAGATCACAGGCCCATCAATACCGTGGGACACCGGCATTGTCCTAATGGGAAACACGGGAGAAGGACAGTTCCGATGAAAGGCAACCTGGCGGACCTCTGCAAACACCTACTGACCGCAGCCAAGATTTCAAACGCCAAGCTGTGGAAACTTCAGGAAAGGCCCAGCAATCGCCGTGTGGTGGGTCAATGCTGGGACATCGCCGCAGCAGAGAAAATTACTGCCATCCGCCTGGGCAACCAAAACAAGTTCCACAGCACCTTGGGCCCATTCCTGGACTTTGTGGAAAGATTCCCGGGAATGGCCAGACAACCTCCAGCGCTCCGCTGGCTAACTAAAATGGACTAACATCCTAGCGGCCCCCTGGACCGAGGCACATGGCGGCCGACCCTAACGCACCCAGCGCCTGTAACTTTGATCTGAAACTGACGGGACCCCTCCCACGGACCAACCCGGAACTCTCACCCCCTTTCTTTTCCCCCCCTTTTGTTTTGACTTTTTGTTCTTTTTACCTTAGTTGAGGCATGTTTTCTTTTTCTTGTTGATTATGTTTCACTCAAAAGCATGTCACAAAGAATAACGAAGCCTCCGTTAATAAATGCCAATAAAATGTTACATTGAAAAGAAGAAAAAGATGCAGTTGAAGACGTTCCTGTCCATGAGCCTCAGTCGTGGGGACAAGAGGGAGGACGTCGGGGGACTCCTGCACTGCACGGGGAAAATGGAAGATCTTCATATAGAGTAGCTGTCTTCAAGCATACAAGCTGGTATCCTCCCCCCCTGGATAATCCTAACCAGCTCCGAAAATGGTATCCAGGAGGCTTACGAGTTGATTGGTCCCACAAACTCAAAGGAAGAAGTCGTCCTTGAAGGGGCTTCTCTGTCGAGATGAACTTGGCAATTCAGACCTGCAGCAGGGCTTCACCGAGCAAACAAACGGTCCAGGAGTTGCAGCAGCAGTCCTCTTGCTCGTGGTCGACTCTGCTTTCCAGTCCAAAAGACTCGGCTTTTAAAGCGTTTTCTCCCATTCATTCTAGCCTAGATGCCACTCACTGAGCAGGGTGGCTGTCCTTGCCGGACAGTCAGCCAGCTAATCACGCAAGAGTGCATTTGGGTCTCCTAGGAGACTACGCACAGGGAGTTTCGGGCACCTCCCTCACTTCCTGCTCACCCCAGACACTCTGGCACCAGAGGCGGCCTCCACTCCTGAAGCCCGCCAAAGGCATGGAAACAAAGGGCCCAAACCTGGTTTTGCGCGCAGAGACAAACTCTAGAAGGACCTTTCCAAAAAGGAAATGGAGAAAAAAAGACGACTGGGACCTGTTTAAACAAAGAGGCTTAAGGCGCCATCTTGAAAAACATGGCTCCTGCCATGTTCGCGGTCGGGAAAAATCATGGTTCTTTGTAAAACCACTGCCACCAGCCTTTTCAATAGGAAAGGGTAGCATTTGACTGCTACATGAGTACTTAGACACAGGGGATACTAGGTATCCCCTCCAACACTCTATAGGAAGATAGTGTGTGCTGGGTCTAGGAATTTAAAAAGACTAGTAAAGGCAATTCAACTTTACATTCTCTGGGAAACAGTAGTTCATGCCAGAGAAGGTATTTAAACCTTTTAGAAGTCTAAAAGACATCCCTGTGTCACTGCACTGAGGGTGCTGTATAACACATGAAAAGAAGATGCCTATGGAGTGATCTTAAAACTCCATAATCAAAGAACACAAAAGTAAAATGCACATCAAAATACACGAAAGAGTGGGGGGAAAAAGGTTCAGACTCTTTCCAGGTAAAAAAAAATCAGGTCGTCAAAATCCAGCAAAGTTGCTGGGGGTCTCTAAGGTGAAGGGAATTAGCACAATTATGAGAATTCTCCCCAACAGTCATACAAGAAAAGGATGATCTAGCGAAAATCCAGTCAGCTCTCATTAGTGATCGTTTCACCGTCAGGATTTGCAACAAGTATTTTGCTAGTTGATTCACAAGTTTGTAAAATGATTTCAGCATCTGTTGACACACCAAGGGCCTCAATGTCTTCATAGAGGGAGTTCACGCGTGGATCCAAAATGGATCTATATAATGCAAGAACTTTCCAATTGAAGTAAGATTGTAAAGAGTGTAAATCAAGTTCACAACGCAGCCGAGAAATTAGCAAGGACATGGGTAAACGCAGTGTCTTCCACAACAGACCTTCTAGGCAAGACCAATTAGTAATACGTGCACAAGGATTTAGTTCCAAGCCATACAGCATGACTGGTATCACTTTGCTTTTATGAAATGTAAGCAGCGGTAAGAGCAAAATTCTACAAAGAGTGTTAAGCAATTTTTCATTTGGCATGTTTATTGTAGTATCTTGCTTTCCTATTCAACAGTTAAGAGTTTTTAGTGATTAGGCGATAAGCAGTGATTAGGTGGTATGCAGATGAAAACCTAAGTATTTGACCTTTTTGACAATTGGGAAAGTACATCGATTCATTGTCCAATTCGATTTTTTTTGGGAATTGTTTTCCAAATATAAGGATGTTTGATCTTAATGAATTAACAAACAAAACGTTTGGTTTAGCATACTGTTCCATTCGTTTGACCAGATGCTGTA
Organism: Ambystoma mexicanum; assembly: GCF_040938575.1. Lineage (NCBI taxonomy): Eukaryota > Metazoa > Chordata > Amphibia > Caudata > Ambystomatidae > Ambystoma > Ambystoma mexicanum. The sequence goes on along the minus strand of NC_090930.1, from coordinate 651,962,468 downwards.
ACCATACTGCGGTACAGTCAATTAGAGAGGTCACCAGCATAAGCCAAGCAATAGATTTTGCGTTTGCAAATTGAAGGGCTCACAAGTATAAGCACATTAATACAAGAAAGCCCAATATAAAAAGAACTTAAGTGGCATTTGCAGGTTACACGTGTACATGTGCAGCATAGTGTTAGGACAGTATTTCTAAAGGGATCTGTGTGATTTATTCGCGCCAAAACTTCCCGCGATGGAAATGTCCGCATTTAAAAGTTCTGGTTTTTTTCTTTTTTTTTTTTCTGGTCAGCTGGGGTTGTCCCCCGCAACTCCCACTCACTATACTGTAAAGTATGGTGAGCGGAGTGTTGCGGGGGACACCGCTGCAGCATTTTATTTTTTAACCGACCCCACCAAAACATGCATTCCACCAAAGGTTTGAACTTTTAGTGGTACGGTTTTTAGGTCTTTTGGTGGGGTCGGTAATTTTAACTCTTTAATTTCATCCTATACCTTTCAAAAATGCTACCAGGATTTTATAAAACTATAGTTTAGCCAAAAAACAGAATGTCCAACTCTTAATAAGGCTGTACCACCGGAGATAACAATAGCAATGACCGAGCAGACAGGCTTATCTTAGGAGGGAGTGAGGGCTGTAGGAAGGTGTTGGGGAGATTTATCCGTTTTATGCTTAAACCCCTCTACTAGCGAGACGCCTCAGCACATTTTGCATGACTTCTGGACCTTTTTCTTTCTATCCTGAATGAGGGGAGTCTTTCCCCCCTCATTAATTCTTACTTGCTCTGACTTTTGGGAACGCTGTTCCTTTTGTATGACCTTATTCTATGAAATCTGCTTTCCTCCATAGCTCTAAAAGGCATCTAGGTTAGACTTTTTCAGCACACAGCACCCTCTGTGCTGCGTTGCCGGGGACAGTTTGGGTTTTCCTTTTTTATATTTTTTCATTTTCCCTGAGAACTACGTTAGGCAAGATTTGGTGCAGTACCCTTTGGGTGCCCTACAACAACCATGACCTCCTGGCAATATAAACCCAACCTTTGGTCCAAGTCTGCACTACACAGGTTGAGAGTGATCAATGTGAGCAGTAGGGTGGTTACACAGATTCACAGTGACAAGTACCCAAATAAACTCTTACACTCAAGGTTTCTTGATAAAACAATTATTAATTTAGCTCACAGTCAGTTGTATAAGCCTTCTTCAGAACGGAGCAATATATGTAGCAATTAAAATACACTTCAAAACACTTATTGGCTCTAAATCAGATGACGCCCATTGGGGATGGCACACAGACATTTCCTACGCCCTCAGGTGACTTAAATAGCTAGGACACTGTGCACATTGATGTAACACTGGTACATTTAGAGCAATACTGAGTTTGGTGTAAAAGATAGAAGAGGAATAAAACAAAAAGTTAACAAATAATTCACAAACAGGTAAGTACTTTTAACACCTTCCAATGCAGAGTAAATTAACCCTTTCATGGGGGGAAAAGGCCAAAGCACAAAGTCAGAGGTAAAGAGGAGTCTCTCAGGGGGCCAAGACAACCAATGTTAATCGCAAAATGTCAAGGGGAGCTGAAGAACTTCTTTTGCAGGTAGGTAAAAAAAGTCTTGCAAAGTTTTTAGAAATGTTTGTTATAAATAGAACACTTGAAGGGCCACAAGCTGGGAGGTTTGTGAGGGGCAAAGCTTTCGCAATTCTGCAAGGTAACCAAGGCAGTTCTCCACTGAGAGCAAGCAAGGCTACACAAGAGGTAAGTTCTTAGACTTTACAGTACCTCAGGTTAGAAGAAATTGTTCCAGCTGGATTCTGTTCCTGTACAGTTCTGCAGATCCTGTTCCTGAGCCTCAGTCGTGGGGACAAGAGGGAGGACGTCTGGTGACTCCTGCTCTGCAATGGGAAGCTAAGTGGCAGCAATGGACAAACTTGGATTCAGCGGTTCTTCAGTGTTTCAGCTCCTCGTGTCTGACAGCAAACAGCAACACTGTGGTTCTTGGATACCACTCTGGACTTTCCTCGCATCTGGGGACCGGCACTCTGTTGAGGTGGCTCAGGCTTGGTCAGTACTGCTTCAGCGAAGTCTGGAGGATCTTCCTGGCACTCACGTCTGACTTAAAAGCAACACACACAATCTGGTGTTCTTCTCCCTGGCCCTTGTTGCAGCAGCAGAAGTACAGTTAACTCAGAGAGGAAATCCAAACGAGTTCACTTTGGAGTCAATTGGTCCAACTAACTCAAGGGGAGTAATCGTCCTTGCAGGGCTTCTCTAGTCGAAACGAATTCTGAGCTTCAGCACTGCAGCAGGGATTCACCGGGCAAACCAACCGTCCAGGAGTTGCAGCAGGCGTCTCTTCCAAGTTCTTCTTCGGATTCCTTCGCCCAGTGGTCTACTCTGCCTTCCAAGCCAAAAAGCCTTGTCTTTTATGTAGGTTTCTCCCATTCATTCCAGCCTAGCTGTCAATCACACAGCAGGGTGGCTGTCCTTGCCAGACAGTCAGCCAGCCCATCACTTTTGGTTGCATTCCTGTAACCAAGGGGATTAAGCACAGGGAATGTCTGGTACCTCCCTCACATCCTGCCCCTGCCTGCCAGCCATACTGGAGTCAGAGGCAGGCTTCACTCATGAATCCCGCCAAAGACGAAATTAACAAAGGGACCAAACCTTGTTTGGCGCGCAGAGTAAATCTCAAGAAGGACCCTTCTGACAAGTAATGGCGAAAAAAGAAGACAGGGGCCATTTTGACAAAATGGGCTCCCATGGGTGCCTTACTGCAGCTGCGAACGCAGCCCGCAGTTAAAGCACACAATGGTAGTAAAATGTAAATCACTGCCACCAGCCATTAATTTTAGAAAGGGCAACATAAAACATTTTACATGAGAAACTAGACAAAGGGGATACCAAGTAACCCCTCCAGCACACTAAGGTAAGATGATGTGGTGCTGGGTCTATTTATTTTACATTTTTAAAGCGCTCACACAGCCCGCGGGCATCGAGTCGCTGTTACAGAATTTTTTTTTTTTGGGGGGGTGGTTGTTGCATAATTGTTGTTTTGGGTCTTAGTTGCGTATTTATAACGCGCTTAAACACGCAGAGTTTTCCAAGCGCAGACCCGGGGATCGAACCTGTTTTGCTTCGCGTCATCTTGCTTCCAAGGCACGCGCGTTGCCGCCGATCTATCCTCCCGGGACGATACAACAATTTCACTTCACTGCTCTTGGAAACAGTTTCACCAAGAAAAGGTATTTAAACCGTTGGAAAATTTTACAGACTTCCCTGTGCCACTGCACTGAAGGTGCTGTGTGTCACAATGCAAAGATGATGCATATGGAGTTTGTCAGACTCCAAAGTCAAAAGAAAGTATAAATCACAGGAAAATTACATGAGTGGGGAAAAGGTCTCACTCTCTCCGAGTTGGAAATTATAAGTCCAGCAAAAGATCTAGCGGTCTCCAAGTTGAGAGGCATCAGCACATTTCTGAGAATTCTCCCTAACAGAGTGTATTTTGAAGTGTATTTTTACTGTTGCCAATTGCTCTCTTTTAAAGAAGCCTTACATTAAAACCGACTTAAAATAATAAATAATTGTTTAATCACGAAACCTTGAGTACAAGTGTTATTTGAATACATGTCACTGTGAAACTATGTTGCAACCCCACAGCTCACATTGACCCCTCTTCAGACAAGCCTGGCTGCTCAGTCACTCTACCATGCCAAACGTTGTGTTACCTATTGCCGAGACTGGTGTAGTCTCCACAGGTTTACTACATACAATCTTGCCCAACACTGGTGCAATATAATTCCAGACTGCCGCAAAGCGAAATTGCCCCGAGCGCTGCTCTACATGTAGGCTGAGCAGATCGGTGTACTGCAAACTGAGAAGGGCCAGCAGTGTTGGAGCAGCAGTGGCCACAGCTCGTAGAAGGGCTTTGTGTGCTGGAGTGCCGCTCACTTCCTGGGGCGTCACGGCAGGCCCGGCGTGGGCGGCATAGAGGAGCGGTTTGCGGCCACCGAGACGGCCAGGAGGAAGCAAGACCTGAAGAGGATGCCCCCAACTGCAGTACTGCTGGGCCACTGTGACTGAGTGGGGTAGGTGTTGCCCGTGACCTGCCCTGCTGCCTGTGGCCACAGGCTAGACTCAAGCATGCTTACCTGTTCAGAGGGCAAACTGACACAGCTGCTCTGGCCCACATCACACCTGCATGAACGCCGGACCCCAGGCGCCACGAAACAATGAAGTGTCAGAAGGAGGCAGAAGGGCCTGTAGGACAACCTTGATTCCGGCTCCCAGCGCTGCACAGGGAGTTGCTGTTGGGACTGAGCAAGGGTTCGGTTGGCCCAGGAGGGGGGAGCATGTTTGATGGGCGAGACGCCCGGGGCTCCTCTGGACTGGAACTGTGGTTAAAGGGAAAACTGTTGCTGCTGGCAGCGACTTGCAGACCCTGCGGCACTATTAGGCAAGATTGTATGCAGTACCCTTTGGGTGCACTACAATAACCTTGACCTCCTGGCAATAGAGACCCAACCTTTGTGATAAGTCTGAAAAACACAGGTTGAGGCGAAGCTCCACTAGAATAGCAATTGTAACATGTCTAATATGGTTAACTTCAAGCAGGAAGCCCTGAGCAGTCTAACAGTAGATCAACTGAAAGATGTGTAGGATCAGGATCTCTCTGTTAAAGGAAAGAAAAATGAATTGATTACAAGGTTGTTAGGGCACCAAAGGTTGAATAGTAGGTCTGCAACCCCTAAAAGAAAATGTGGAAATTGATAATGAGGATGATCATTCAAAGTATAACTCTAATGTTAGGGAGGAGGAAGAGGAGTCCCAGGATAGGAACCCCTCTATGCCTCAGCCTGCCCTTTTGCCTCAACCTTTGTCCACTGGGACCCCCACAAGGTCCATCAGAGTCCAGAAGGTGTGTCTCTTGAAAAAATGAGACGAATTGGAATTTAAAAGAATATTGGCTCAAGCTGAAGCCAAACATCAGTACATCAACCTCAGGGAACTGAAAATGCAACATGCTCTTAAAATGAAAAGATTTTCTCTTGAAAAGGTTTCCCTCTCAGACCTCCTCTAGGTCTTGCAGTCCAAAGAGGCCACGCCTGCCCAAAGAAGCAGCGAGTATGTATGAGGCAAAACGATATTTTGGATTGGTTGAGTGCTTCTGAATTCAATCATGGGATTCAAGGTCTCACAGGGAATCAGTCGATTGCTTGGCTTTTGTCTAGGCTCCCCCATGTTGCAACTGATGCTGTAATGGAGGTGGGGGAACTTGAAAGGACAAAGTATGAGAATGTGAAGCTGGCTTTGATAGCCAGGTTTGGGAGAACTCCTTCCCAGTACCTTAAGAGGTTTAGGACCCTCTAAGACTGATGATACCCCTTGGGCTACCTGGGTGTGTAAATGTTTGAAAAGCATAGATGGATGGGTTAAGGGACCTTTGAAGGAATGAGAAATCTGTTTTTGTTGGAATCTATTTTTGATGCCTGCTTTCCTGAGCTGAGAAAGCACTTGGCTGACTCAAAAGAGATTGATCCCAAGAAGCTAGAAAAGGCTTGTGCGTAGCCATAAGGGCTACTGACAAGGATTCTGGGGCCACTCACAAAAAGGATGAGGGGAAGCAGCACAAGAAAGATGACAAAGAATTTCAAATCCAACCACCCAAAAGAGGGCCACAAATATAAGAAGGGTAAACCATATGGGAGACCAGGCAGTCTAGTGAAACCCCTGGTGCTAAACCAGAGGGAGGTCAGCAGAAGCCCCAATTCCAGAAAACATTTGGTAAATGCTAGGTTTGTGGGTCAACTGACCACGTGAAAGGGGATCCCAGATGCAAGGGTAAATCTTCAGGGGTCCACACTGCCTCCTAGACCTTAATCCATGAGGGAGGGAGAAGTACATATGGCAAGTGGAAACTCATCTATTGGCTGAAGATTCCATTGGAGTCTCAGCCAGTGTTTCTTTAGTGTCCCTGGGTCTGTGGGAACAACAGAATGTAGATGTGTATAACACTATTCCAGATAACACAAAAGACTATAACAAGGACAGTGTACTTGTTAATGGACAGGAGACTCCTGCAATTAGAGACCCTGGGGCCAGCATTACAGTACTGGATGAACCCTTTTTCAAATCCGAGGATGTTGCTATGGCACCCAAAAGTCCCACTTAGCTTGCTTGAGGCCCTCTCCAGATGGTTCCAATACTACCGGCTCTAATCCAATGCAACAATATGACTAAGAATATTAGTCAGTGTACAGAATGAGGTGCCTGGGAGAGTCCTGTTGGGGAATGACTTAAAAGCACTTCGAGTTGCATCAAGCGCCCTCAGGCATCCCAGTAAAAGGAAGCAGGAGCAGACTAGGAAGGCCAAAGAGCTCTCTTTAGATGACTCTCAATGGGTTGTTACAGAGGTACCCATAGCACTCAGTCCACAGGAAGAACAAACCTCTAATTCCAGGAAGAAAGAGACAAAGGGGAAACCCAAGGTCTGAGAAAGAAAAGTATCGCCCCTGTGCATAAAACCAGGACATCCCAGAGAGGACAGTCCAAGGTCACCCTCTGACACTGTCACGCGTCAGGGTGCTTGGAGGCTGTGGAATCGGTATAGGTGGGGCAGCCATTAACAGTTCCATCACATTCTTTCTCTGCGGTGTGTGGCGACGGTCTAGTCTTTCCTTTACCAACGCTGGCTGGGAGGTTCTTATTCCACGCCCTGCCAGCATTCCTTGCGGTGCAACCTCTGGGTTTTCACCCTTTGCTTTTTTTGGTTTGTAAACACTCAGTGTTCCTTTACCCTTTGCTACTTTTTCTTGCCTGGTTTCACTCCGAGCTAACCCCCCACCCCCTCATCTTTCTCTTCTCGGACGGTGCACTCATGCGCGGCCTTCGACTTGCCGGTTTTGCAGCCGTGCTTCACCTCCTCTTCTCTGCAAGCGGCTGCCACAGCAGGCTTTGATCGTGCTTCGGAGCCTCTATCTCTCCTCTTTTGCTTACCCGGAATACGTTAGTCAGTTCATTCCAGACTCCAGCTGACGGACTACGCCATTTAGGATTCCTTTTTGTGCCATTTCACCCGCTCGTCACCGGAACTCCAACATCTCTATGAAAGGCAGAAAAAGATTCTACAAACAAAATCGCATTGTGGTTTTTTTTTTTGCCTTCCGCTTTTTCCCCCATTTCTGCCTGCTTCGGTGGAGGAGCCACAGGGCTACAGTACACAGGTGGCCACTGTGGCTAGCTACCAAGAAAGGTCACCACAACGGAAACACGAAAAGGAGCACAGTTACTAACAGAGCAAGTATTCTTACAGGTCCGACTCCAACTATTCAGGTGAGGAGACGGAGGAGGGCATTTGGTCGAAAGAAATTGAACAGGTGTGTGACAGACAACTCCACCAGTTGAGGCCGAGTGCAATGACCAACCAGAGGATAGTGAACCAGCTACTGGTGAAACAGAGCTGGAAGAGGACCTTCCCCCTGTTGGAGATCTGGGTCTTAAAGCCCATCCTGAGCTGCAGACTTTGCTTGCAGAAAGTGGCCCCTGTAGGGCAGACTTCAGCAGAGGTCAAAGAGTGTCCTACTCTTGAAGGACTTTGCCAACAGGCAGCTTCCCAGCTGGAAAGGCAAGAGCCAGGGAAGCACAGGCTGCACTGGGAGGTTGGCCTCCTTTACAGTGAGCCTACCCTAGGGTACAACAGAAGACTTGCAGTGCCTCAGAAGGCGAGACTCCAGTTTCTACAGTTAGCCCATGAGATTCCTTTAGCTAGTCACTTAAGCTTTAAGAAGACCAAGGAAAGGATCTCTCTGGATTTCTACTGGCCTGAGATGGGGTCTGATGTGTGACAGCTTCTATAGAATGTATTTACTTGTCAGACTCCTGATCAGAGTGGAGCCAAGAACATGGCACCCTTGGTGCCCCTCCCAGTGGTGGGAGTGCCTTTTAGGAGGGTAGGGATTGACCTTGTTGGTCCCCTAGACCCTGCCACATCTCCAGGCAACCGATTTATATTGGTTGTGGTAGATCATGCTACCAGGTATCCTGAAGCAATGCCTATGAGAACTGTTACAGCTCAGACAGTGGCTAAGGCCCTCCTTGGTATTTTTACCAGGGTAGGTTTTCCTAAGGAGGTTATCTCAGACAGAGGCACCCATTTTATGTGCCACTACATGCAAGCCATGTGGAAAAATTGTGGAGTGACCTACAAGTTCTCAACAGGCTACCATCCCAAAACCAATGGGTTGGTGGAGAGGTTTAATAGAACTAAGAAGAGCATGATAGGTGCTTTAGAAGAACCCTTTAGAAGAAAGTGGGACCTTCTACTGCCAGGCCTTCTCTTTGCTTATAGAGAAGTCCCTCAAGAAGGGGTTAGCTTCAGTCCCTTTGAGCTCCTCTATGGTCATCCGGTTAGAGGTACATTGGACCTAATAAAGGAAGGGTTGGAGAGTGCTCCTTCCCACGTTAGGCAGAATTGCATGCAATACCCTCTGGGACCACTACCCACAACTAGGACTACAGGTGTAAGCAAAACCAACCTTTGGTATAAATCTGTACCACACAATTTTTGGTAGCGAGCGCAGCCAGGCTTATCTCAAGAGTGAATGGAGCAGTACAAGTAGTTACACAGAGGACTTTCAATCACAGTGGTTCAAGTAGACACCTACGCTCAAGGTTTCTTGGTAAAAACACTTATTAATTTATTACATAGTCATTTCACTAGAAGAAGACAACTAATGTACCGATACAAAGGTTTTTGAGACAATTTGAGCTCCCCTGAAATAGGAGCAAAATGGCAGTTCAGCTACTTAGCAGTGAGCAAAAAGGACACAAAGAAGTAGAATAGATTACATATACTTTCTAGGCAGCGCAAATAGTTTCAGTTCACCAGAAATTTTCAATTTAAGTCAAGAGGCCAGGCCAAAGTCAATGGGCTAGTGTTCTGGATAGGAAAGAGCAGTTCTGGTATCAAACGGTAAAGTCTTTGCAAAAGTTTTAGAAGTAGTTTAGGCGAAAAAAGGATAATTTGTAGGGTCACAAGCTGATTAGGCCTGCAAGTTGGGAAGGTTTCACGAACTTCCACTGCGAGAGTGGCGTTCTCTCAATCGGGTTGGCACAGTACCTTTATATGAAGAAACAAATTATGCTGAAGTCGTGGTTCCTGGTAGTTCCTGCAGATCTCACTGTTCCTGACCATCAGTCGTGGGGACAAGACGGAGGACGTCGGGAGACTCCTACAATGCATGGGATCGTTGAAGAAAGCAAACAAAATGGAATCACTTCAGTTCCGTTAGCTGTAGATTCAAGAGCACAAGCTGGTGTCCCTCTCCCTGGTTAATCCTAACCAGCCTTGAGAATAGTATCCAGGTGTCTTAGGATTTGATTGGTCCCACCAACTCAAAAGGAAGAAGCTGTCCTTGAAGGAGCTTCTCTGTCGAATGGAGTTTGGCAATTCGGACCTGCAGCAGGGCTTCACTGGGCAAACCAGCGGTCCAGGAGTTGCAGCAGCCTCCTCTTCCAGCTTGTCTTTGGTTCTTTCGTTCCATTGGTTGACTCTGCCTTTCAGTCCAAGAGACTCGCCTTTTAAACGGTTCTCTCCCTTTCATTCCAGCCTAGCTGTCACTCACCCAGCAGGGTGGCTGTCCTTGCCCGACAGTCAGCCAGCCAATCCTGCCAGAGTGCATTTGGGTCTCTCTAGGAGACTAAGCACAGTGAGTTTCGGGCACCTCCCTCACTTCCTGCCCACCCCAGACACTCAGGCGCCAAAGGCAGACTTCAGTCCTGAAGCCCGCCAAAGTGACCAAACCTGGTTTGGTGCACAGAGAAAAACACTAGAAGGACCTTTCCAAAATGAAATGTCGAAAAAAGAAGACTGGGACCCATTTAAACAAAGGGCCTTAAGGCGCCATCTTGAAAAATGTGGCTCCTGTGATTTTTAGGTACTGGTTTTCGGGGTCGGGTAAAATGATGGTAGTTTGTTGTAAAACCACTGCCACCAGCCTTTTCAATAGTAAAGGGTAGCATTTGACTGCTACATTAGTTTTTAGACACGGGATACTATGTAACCCCTCCAGCACTCCATTGTAAGATGGTGTGTGCTTGGTCTATGAATTTGGAAAAGACTAGTAAAGTCAATTTCACTTTACATTCTCTGGGATACAGTAGTTTATCCCAGAAAAGGTATTTAAACCTTTGGGAAGTCTAACAATACATCCCTGTGTCACTGCACTAAGGGTGCTTTGTGACACAAATAAAAAAGATGATGCCTATGGAGTTGGTTAAAACTCCATAACTAAAAAAAATAAACACAGAAAACAAACAGAATTCAAAAGTACAGAGTAAAAGTTCAGCAAAAGAGCTGGGGTTCTTTAAGGTAGAGCGGAATTAGCACATTTTGAGAATTCGCCCCAACATCCCCCAAGCCAGTGAGAGTCACCAACTGTGTTAGGTCTCCGAAGGAGAATGACGCACACGATGACAGAAGCTTCAGATAACTAGAAAGCACGTCAGGGACTCGTTAAACACTGGCATGACCAGAAGGCCAACCTGGTTGAGCTTACTCAAGATCAGCTAGTTGTAGTTATGGTACCTACAAGGCAGAGGGCCTTACAGGGCAAATGGATTGCACCCTTCAAGGTTGTGGGCAAACTTGGAGCAGTCAATTATCTGGTGGACTTGGGCAACCCCAAGGAGGGCACCGCGGGTCTTTCACACGAACCGCCTAAAGGCATATGTATCCAGATCAGAAATGGGAGCTTTGCTCTTAGCATCTGATCAAGAGGAGTAGGAGAGTGAGCCTCTACCTGACCTTCTTGGGGGACAACCTTAAGATGGAAAGCTAGGAGTTAACCTCTCTTCTGATCTGACTTTGGACCAACAGACAGGGTGCAAGGTTATTTTAAATCAGTTTGCCTCCCTGTTTTCAGTGACACCAGGCTTGACCCCTTGGGGCCAGCATGGTATTCTCAATGGTGACCATCTACCGGTCAAAAGCAGGGGGTACAGAATGTCAGACCATGTAAGAACCCACATAAAGGAAGAGGTCAAGAAGATGCTTCATCTTGGGGTAATAGAGCCATCTACGAGTCCATGGGCTAGTCCTGTTGTACTAGTACTAAAGGCAGGAGCCAAGGAGTTGAGATTCCTTTGGAGTATAGAGCTCTTCTTAATGCAGTCACCACGACTGATGCCCATCCTTTACCTAGGACAGATGACCTGGTGGATAAACATGGTACAGCCAAGTACCTCAGTACATATGAACTAACCTCAGGCTATTGGCAAATAGCGTGGACAGACCATGCCAAGGAGAAAACAGCATTTTCAACCCCAGGAGGCCTCTACCAGTTTAAGGTTATGCCGTTTGGACTAAAGAATGCACATGCTATATTCCAAAGGATGGTAAATCCGGTTCTGAGTGGGATATAGGCCTTGTGCATGGCATACTTGGATGACATTGCAGTGTTCAGCCCTACTTGGAAAGAGCATATTGGCCACCTAGGCTATGTATTGCAGGCTCTTGAGCAGGCCCATCTGACCATAAAGACAAGCACATTTCAAATAGGACAGAATAAAGTGGTCCACCTTGGACAGGAGGTAGGAGGTGGTGAAATAAGCTCATTGCCTAGCAAAGTACAAGCTGTACAAGACTGGGCCACCCCTACTACTCAAACCCAGGCGAGAGCCTTTTTAGGTCTCACTGGTTATTATAGGAACTTCAATGAGAACTATGGGATCATAGCTTCTCCCTTGAATGCGATTTCCTCACCCAAATTCCCCAAGAAGGTCAGGTGGAATGAGGAATGCACCAAGGCATTTCAAGGACTTAAGAAAGCCCTTTCTCAAGCTCCAGTCTTAAGAGCTCCTGACTACAACCAATCCATTATTGTACAAACTGATGCTTCAAATACAGGAATAGGTGAAGTTCTGAGTCAGCTGGATGAATGAGAAAGGCAGGGAACACCTCATATGCTTCATCAGTAAGAAACTGAAGGACTGAGAAACAAGGTGGGCAACCACAGAACATGAATGTTTTGCCATTGTATGGTCTTTGAAGAAGTTTAGACCATAATTGTATGGATCTACTTTTGTGATTCAGACAGACAACCAACCCTTGAGATTGTTAATGCAGATGAAGGGGGAGAATCCTAAATTGTTAAGATGGTCCATCAGCCTTCAAGGGTTAGATTTTACTATAGACCATCAGTATGTAATCACCAAAATGCTGATGGTCTCTCCAGAATGTATGACCAACTGGAGTAAGGCGATTTATCCATGAGTGGATTACATCCTCCTGTCCCTTAGTCTGGGGGAGGGTGTGGCAGAGCCGGGGGGGGGGGGGGGGGGAGGGGGGGGGGAGACGAGTGTTGGGGAGAAATCTCAGAATATGCTAATTCTCCTCTACCTTACAGACCCCACCCTTTTGGTTTCTAAACCTGGAGAGAGAGCCCTTTTTCTCACCCTCTCCTGTATTTTTATTGTGTTGGACTCTTGTTTCTTTTCAAGATGACAAAGGCCATTTTGGTGAAATGAGCACCCTTAGGTGCCTTTACTGCAACTGTGAACACAGCCCACGGTAAAGGTGAATCAAATTAGTAAAAAGGGATCACTTCCACCAGCCATTAAAGATGAGCTTGTCCCTGTAACAGAATTGTTAGTTCCTGCTCTCCTGTCTAAACTCCATAGGCATCATCTTTACATTGTGACACACAGCACCTTCAGCGCAGTGACACAGGCAAGTCTTAGATTTCACAAAGGTTTAAATACCTTCTCTTGGTGAAACTACAGTTTCCAAGAGCAGTGAAGTGAAAATGACTACTTACATTTTGTAACTTTCTAGACCCAGCACACACTATCTTACAATAGGGTGCTGGAGGGGTTACTTAGTATCCCCTTTGTCTCGTTTCTCATGTAACATTTTTATTTTACCCTTTCGACAATTAATGGCTGGTGGCAGTGGTTTACTTTTTACTACCATTGTGTGTTTTTACCAAGGGCTGCGTTCGCAGCCACAGTAAAGTACCCGTGGGTGCCCATTTTGTCAAAATGGCCCTGGTCTTTTTTCGTCATTTCTTGTTGGCAAGGTCCTTCTTGATATCAGGTTTGGTCCCTTTGTTCATTTTGGCTTTGGCAGGATTCACGAGCGGAGCCCGCCTCTAGCTCCAGTATGTCTGGCAGGGGCAGGAAGTGAGGGAGGTGAGTGAGGTGCCCAAAACCCCGTGCTTAATCCCCTTCGTTACAGGAATGCTACCAAAGGTAATTGGCCGGCAAGGATAACCACCCTGCTGTGTGATTGACAGCTAGGCTGGAATGAATGGGAGAAACCTGCATAAACGGCAAGGTGTTTTGGTTTGGAAGGCAGAGTCGACCACTGGACGAAGGAATCCGATGAAGAACTTGGAATAGACACTTGCTGCAACTCCTGGACCGTCGTTTTGCCCGGTGAAGCCCTGCTGCTGTGCTGAAGCTCAGAATTGTTCGCGACTAGGCAAAGCCCTGGAAGGACGACTTCTCCCTTTGATTTGGTGGGACCAATAAACTCCAAAGTAAGCCTGTCTGAACATCCTCTCGGAGTTGATTGCACTTCCACTGCTGCAACCGAAGTGCCAGGGAGAGGAACACCAGATTGTGTGCATTGCTTTTAAGTCAGACCAAAGAGCCAGGAAGATCCTCAGGACTTCCCTGAAGCAGGACTGACCAAGCCTGAGCCACCTCGACAGAGTGCTGGATCCCAGATCTAAGGAAAGTCCACCGCTGTGTTGCTATTTTTTGTCAGATGCAAGGAGCTGAAACACTGAAGAACCGCTGAATTGAAGCTTGCACATTGCTGCTGCTGACCTTCCCATTGCAGAGCAGGAGTCCCCAGACGTGCTCCCGCTTGTCCCCATGACTGAGGCTCAGGAACAACAGGGTCTGCAGAGCTGTCTAGGAACAGAAGGCAGCTGGAACAATTTAATCTAACCAGAGGTACTGTAAAGTCTAAGAGTAATTACCTCTTGTTGTCTAGCCTTGCTTGCTCTCAGTTGAGACCCGTCTTGGTTACCTTGCAGAGTTACTAAAGCTTTGCCCCTCACAAGCATCCTAGCTTGTGGCCCTTCACATGTTCTATTTTTTCTACAAACATTTCTAAAAACATTGTACAAGACTTTACCTACCTGCAAAGAAGGTCTTCAGCTCCCCTAGACATTGTGCAATCAACATTGGCTTTCCTGGCTCCCTGAGAGACTCTTCTTACCATTGACTCTGTGCTGTATATTTTCCCCAGGAAAGGGTTAAACTTATTTGACATTGGAAGGTTTCCAAAAGTACTTACCCGTTTATGAATTATTTGTTAACCTTTGTTTTATTCCTCTCTCTTTTCAAACTCAGTATTACTCTAAAATGTACCCGTGATAAATCAATGTCCAGTGTCCTAGCTATTTAAGTCACCTGAGGGTGTAGGAAGTGTGTGTGTCATCCCCAATGGGTATCAGCTGATTTAGAGAAACTAAGTGTATTTTAATTGTTACATATATTGCTCCCTTCTGAAGAAGGCTTATACAACTGACTGAAATAAATTAATACTTGTTTTTATCAAGAAATCTTGAATGTAAGTGTTCATTTGAATAACTGCTAAGGTGAAACTCTGTCTCACAACATTACTGCTCACATTGACCCCTCTTGAGATAAGCCTGGCTGCTCAGCCACACTACCAACCTGCGTAGTTCAGAATTGTACCAAAGGTTGGGTCACTATTGCCAGGAGGTCAAGGTTATTGTAGTGCACCCAAAGGATACTGCATACAATCTTGCCTAACAGAAGTAAAACCCATATGCCTTTTTAATCTCACAAGGAGTCCAAGTTAGATACTTCCCAACTATACAAGTGACTGATGTAGGATTTATAAAGGGACAGTTGGAACCACAGACACTGTGTTGGCTAGCACAGGGAAAGTAAACCCTAATGTTACACTTAACTGAATGACTCGAAGTTATTCTAGGCAGGCAACAACTTAATACAGACTTTTTCTGGACACGCTAACAGCAAGTCAGGGGAAGCAAGACCCAGTTTGGGATAGGGGGGGGGGGGGGGGGGGGGAAATCACTCATACAATTACCCTGCAGTAATAATGTGGTGAAACCAACATATTACTTTTGGGAGGCACAACCTAATCACAGGTGTTATACCTTCACATCTACTTTCTATTAGAATGGAAAAACAGTTTCTAAGGAAAGAAAGATGTTAACCATACTTTTAAGAATAGTGCATCACACATTCAAGTTAAGTAAGAACTTTTCTAACTGTTCTCTCTTAGAGTTACAGTTACCAACTAACTCTTTTACAAGTAAGTAGCTTGTAAACACTTTTTTCCTATTCTAGGCAAAAGGCCCAATCCCATAAAAGTCTTTCCCTTATTCTTTGAGCATGAGTGTTCTCAGTGGCAGAAGGGGGTCACTAGGATCTAGTGTCTAACAGGCAGTGTCAGGATAGGTTAAGTAGCAAAAGTCAGAGTTCCTTAGGTAGACTGGACAAACCGGTGAGTACTTTACTTTAGAGTTAGAAGAGGGTCCAGGGTCTTCGCAGAAGACACCCTAGCAGTGGGACTGGTGCACTGGATGAGCAGCCTCCCCATCACAGAAAACAACCCATAGCTACACAGAAATGCTAAGAGACCTAAGGTAAGTACATACCCAAGCCAACACAGTACCTCAGCATTGAAGATCTTGCAGCAGGACAACTTCAGGGTCTGCAGCCAAATACCCGGTCAGTGGATTCCTCATCGTGGTTACTGAAAACAAGACCTCAGAAAGAACTTTGCAGCAGGGATCGATGAACAAGGCTCTAGGCAAGGTTTTCCTTACGGCTGAATGCGGTTTTGCAGATTTGGTGCCTTTTCGGGAGCACAGAAGAAGACAGAAAATCACTGTTGAATTCTTGTCGTTACAAAGGTCCAGCACTCTGTTGAGGGGAGTTTTCGGACTATTCGTGTCTCTGGAGCTCCACCAGGATGCCCACGAAGTTTCAGCGATTTTCAGAAGAGCATGCACCGCACAGTGGCATGATGTTCCAGGGTATAGGGGTATTGCAGTAATGCAAGGTCACAGCAACGCGTGGGATGGCTCAAAATGTAGGTCTTCTTGAGTCTAGTGGGTCTCACCAGGCTCTGGGTCATCGTTTCCAGAGTCCCAGGTAGATTGGAAGAAACCGCTACAGCAGGCTCTCCGGTCGCTGGAAATCGTTTCCGCTGCTTATCCTTCATCATCCTCTTCGGTTTCAGTGGTCTACTTGTCTTCAGCTTCCAGGTTGGCAGTATTTCACAGGAATTGCAGCACAATTTCTGCATTCTCTCCCTGCATTTTACAAGAAGGGGCAGTTTGGTTGTCCAATCCGGACAGACAGCCGCCCCCCCCCCCCCCCCCAGTGGGATTTGTCCCCATTCAGGCAAGGAGGAAGACAAACGGGCTGTGGAGTTTTGGACTACTCACTCGTTTCCTACCCTCACAGAGATTGGAGCCTGGGCGGGGAGTCCGGGGGATAAAAATCACACAAAGGAATTTCCTGCCCTGGATGTCCGGGGAAGGAACAAGAAAGGACAAGATACACTAAAATGGTGAAGAAAAGAAGACAGGGGCCATTTTGGTAAACTTAGCACCCTTAGTTGCCTGTACTGCAGCTGTGAACACAGCCCGTGGTAAAGGTGCACCAAATTAATACAAGGTATCACAGAATTGTTACAGTTTTAGTGTGAAATGGGATACATTGCATCTCCCCAGCACTCCACATAAGGTGGGGTGTGCTGATTTCACCAAATAAAAGGTAAAAGGGATCCAAAGATCCCTTCTACTCTTGTTAACTGTAGTTTTCCCAATGTTGGCGAGAGAAAGTTTAAAGGGGAGCCCGTAAGGCAACCCAGCAACAACAGGCACTTATTGCCGAAAAGTTGTTAAAGAGAAAAACTTACAAAGACACCATGGAGAGTCTAAAAATGGACACTCATAAAAAGAGGAAAGGATTCTGAGGGTTTGGAAAAAGGTTCCCACTCAGAGGTATAAAGGGAAAAAATCCCACCAGTAAAGCAAAAAGTTCTGGGCTTGACACAGGTCAGGAAGATTTACCATTTCTATGAAAATCTTACCCAACACAGTTTTTGGACTATTGTCCTTACTGGGTTCAGTGTACTTACCTACAGCTCACATCTTCCTCCTATGATAAGCCTGTCTGCTCTGCCATTCTACCAAGATCCTTTGGGCAGTACAGACTCGGGGGGGGGGGGGGGGGCTGTATGCCAAGGGATAGTTTTATTAAGTATTACCTCAATTGGACTTTAGGAAAACTATCTGCCATTCAGAAATGCTTCTTTCAGGCAGTGTAGAGCACATAGTCCTGGGGCATACATCCAATGGCCAAAGATGGCCACATCCACTCCCATACTCAGATGAATAAGGGATAGTCCAGTTAGCAACTCAGGTATTCAAGGCAAAAAAAGGCAACTTCTATTTTGATATACGGGTGAGGCGATCAAAAAGGGCCCAGTCAGGTAACAAATTTCACAGGCAAAAAAGCCAACACCAGCCAAGGCACATGACGCAGAGCTACATTATTCTCTCTCTAGGAGACTATGCAGAGACTTTGGGGGACCACTGCCTTAAGAGTCAAAGGTTTTACAGCAGAGGACAGAATATACAAAGCCACTCTCTGTTTGGCTTTGGCCCAAGTCTGACTGGAATGGAAAAGGGAATAAAAAAAACAAGGAATCCAGCAAAGAATGGCAGGCACCTTCAAATCAAGCCAAAAAAATTGGAATTCTGCCCCTCACCTAGCCGCAGAAGGTGGCTTCAAGAGCCTACAGTGGTTGGCTTGAGTACTTGTTAATCCTGTAGCAACAGTGGTCCATCTCAGTCATGTCTTATATACTCAGATTCTTGGCTCCATGCGCAAACCTCTGCAATGGATCCAGACCCTCTTTCTCTTACCCAAGATTCAGGTTAGGGCTACATATTTGAAGGAAGCAAATCCTTCCCACTTAAGTGTTATGCAATCATTGGCATGCACCTACATCTGCCCAGCAACACACATTCCTTGCAAGAAGTGTGGAATTCCCAATCTAGCCCCAATCCAAGTTTTAGTCACACAGAGCACCGACCAGTCACACAGAGCACCGACCAGTCACACAGAGCACCGACCAGTCACACAGAGCACCGACCAGTCACACAGAGCACCGACCAGTCTAGTGTAAAACCCTTTGACAGTGCATGCCCTTGTTCAGGGTATTCTGGCCCGATGGGCCAGAATGATTACCCAAAAGCAAAATGGCCTAAGAACAGAACTTGCACCACATGAAGTATTTGAGTATACGGTAATCAAAATTGCATTATGCATTTAAAAAATATGGTGCACAGAAAGATGTATGTAAAAAGTTTCATTGCAAGCAGCCTATCCTAAACACATCACAAAGGATCCAAAGAAGAGCATATGGGTAAATGAATGCACAGGAACCCACAAAGCAATACTTAATCATACATTATACACATTGCACCATGGGAGGATACTGTGTGGGCAGATTACGGTCATTAACAAGATCCGACCACTTTCCTCTTACCCACCTTCATTTGTTTCATTAGCTCAAACATCTGCTCAGGTGGTAAGCTAGCCACAGCTCTGCTAATTGATTCTGGAGCTTCTTCTGGGTTGACAGGCTCACCATATGGCGACTCAATAATGGGAGCCCCTGTTCCAAGACCTGACGGGTAAGAATGTCACATTAGTGCTGCAACTTTGATAGCAAGCATTCAGAAAATCAGAAGGTGAAAAGCAAAAACAAAAAATAGGTAAACCGAGGTAGTAACATATTCACGGGGCGCAGGGGTGGGTTTTGGGGGCTAAAAATGTCAATTTGCACGCAACTGGCCTGGTATAAAAGGTCTCTCACCACCTTATTTCTCCACTTGCACACAGTTACTTTAAATTCTTTTCCATCATTAAAACACAGAAAGAACAATTATCAAGTTATCAGGTGAATACATTTAGGCCACCCTGTTCAAGATTAAAACATAATAAAATTATCACAATAAACATGACCTATCGCATACATACATAAACAGAGGACACACGACCAGGATACACAAACAGGCTTTGTCATTCAGAAAAGATGTAGGGTACCCTTCTATATGGATAAACTATTAAATGACACAATTAAGTGCTTTGTGCAATATAAGAAGGCATTTTCCAATGCAATAAAGTGCAATATACATTTAGGAACAGCCAGTTAAGTGCAAGATTCCATTCATAATAAAAGTGCATTTGATGATAAACAAGCATTCCTGACCATTAGTAATATGGTTATTGCCTGATATTAAAGATACCTTATGTTGGGGAGAATTTACATTTTAGTACTAAAATCCTCCCACCTTAGAGACCCACAGCACTTATACCAGACAATTTTAACTCCTGAGTGAGTGGGACTTTTTTATCACTCATTTGGGGATCGAGGGGGTTTACCTAGGAGCCCCTTATCCTATTTTCTCATGTAACATTGTTATGTTACCCTCACTACTTTAAATGGCTGGTGGCAGTGGTTTCATTTTCCTACCATTGTGCTTTTCTACCGCAGGCTGAACCCTCAGCTGCAGTACTGCACCCATGCGTTACCATTTTGTCCAAATGGCCCGGTCTTCTTTTTTCGTTATTATCTGTTTGTGAGGTCTTTCTTGGCCTTCGCTCTGTGCGTTGACAGGTTTGAGCCCTTAGTCGGGCTTCAGCCCTGATGCCTGCCCCCGGCTCCAGTGTGTCTGTAAGGACAGGATGTGAGGGAGGGCCCCGAATCTCCCCTGTCCTTTGTCTCTAGGAATGCCTGAATGCAACTAGTATCGATTGATTGGCAGGACAGCCACTCTTCTGTGTGATTGACAGCCTAGGCTGTGCATGAATGGGAGAAAACTGCTTAAAAGGCGAGGGTTTTGGGACTACGGAGTCGACCACTACTGGGAGAAACACCTGACGAAGAAACTGAACGAAAATTTCTGCAACCTCCTGAACCTTTTGAGTTGCCCGGTGAAGCCCTTTTGCTGTGCTGACCTCCTTTTTCATCTAGACAGAGAAGCTTTGGATGGAACAACTTCTGGCCTTGGGTTAGTGGGACCAACTAACCCAGAGACGAACTCCACTGAACCACCATCCCAGACTTGCTGTGCTTCTCCATTGCTGTGAGAGCCCAATGCCTGGGTTTGAGTGTCCGTTGTAGAGTGAAAGGTCTGCCGCAGAACGATTCTGGCTAGAAGCTCCAGGAGCAGGACCTCCATATCCACAGTCCCCTCACCAGAGCGCAGGACCGAGGAAGTGAAGGAAGTCCAATCCGTTTCCGAGATTCGCATCAGTGCTGCTGTTTGCTAAGTGCTGAAACTGCAAAGTGGCGCTGAACAGAAAATAGCCAGAAGCTGCAGACGACCCTCCCGAGTACTGCAGCAGTAGCCCTCCAGAAGTCCTCCCTCTTCTCCCCACGACTGAGGCTTAGGAACCAGGGTCTGCATCGCTGTAGCAAGACGGAATGCAGCTGGACCACGCTTCTTCCAACCAGAGGTGCGGTTTAGGCTAGGGGTACTTTGCCTGTAGCCGTGTTTTTCTCACTTGGGAATTGCATTGGCTTACCTTTTTCAATTTGATATCAACTCTCTTCTCAAGTTTAACAGCTTGTGGCCCTACAAGTGATTTTCTTCCGAACACTCAACTTTGTGCAAGACTTTTATTCAAGAAGTGCATCAGATCCATACTGTTCAAATGCCTTAGGTGGTCCTAGCTCCCTAAAAACACTCCTCTAAATCCATTGACTTTGATATTGCTTGTCCCTCATAGGTGGTAGCTTATGTATACTGCTACTGCTGGGAAGGCTTATCTAGAATTCATTGGAGGATTTAGTGGTCCTCGCATATTCCGAGAATCTGTTCTAGGCTTTTTTGTTTCCCTTAACCTTTCCTTTCTGCAACTCTGAATCTGCAAAGTATGCTAATCTAATATATAAATGCAAATACTAATCTTGTGATTGAAGTCACCTGAGGGGTCCCCCAAAGGGCGAAGATCTCCAGGAGAATATCCTGAGCCAACTCCCACTCGTGAGAGATTGCGCTCTGCCTGCTCAGAGCATCCGCCGTCTCGTTTTCGTCTCCTGCCAGATGAACTGCCGAGATCGAAACTTCCTGCTGGATTGCCCAGAACCAGAGCTGCATCGCCTCCCTGCACAGAGGAAGTGACCCTGCCCCACCCCCCTTTTTGTTGAGGTAGTGCATGGCCACCATGTTGTCCGTCAGGATCAGGACATTCTTCCCTCGCAGTCGGCAGAAAAGTCTTCAGGGCTAGCCCGACAGCCCTCAGCTCCAACAGATTGATATGGAGTCTGCACTCCGACGGAGACCAACGACCGCTGACTATGAACTCGTTGGCATGAGCTCCCCATCTCGTGAGGGATGCGTCCGTCACGATCATTACCTCCGGCCAGGGTAGCCAAAATGGAGCCCCCTTCATCGGATTGTCTTTGACGGCCCACCACAGAAGGTCCTGGGCGACCAAGGACGGCACCTGGACAGGGTCCGACAACCTGCCGGAGGAATGAGACCACTGGAGCTTGAGTGCCCATTGCAAAGATCTCATCCGCAACCTGGCCTCTGGCACCAGAAGAATGCAGGATGCCATGAGGTCGAGCAATCTCAAGAACTCGAACGCTGAGAGACTCTGGGCAAGCTGAAACTTGTGCACCATCTGCTGAATGTGATGAGTCCTCACCTGGGGAGGAAAATACTGCCCCAGGGACGTGTCGAGCACAGCTCCGATGTACTGGAGCCTCTGAGTTGGTGTCAAATGGGACTTCTTTAAGTTGAGGGAGAAGCCCAGCTTGTGGAGGGAATGGCAGGTGACTGACAGATGATCCAGGACTTGAGCTTGGTAAAGACTCTCGGGGCGGAGGTCAATCCGAACTGCAGGACCTGAAACTGAAAGTGCGAGTCGCCAACCGCGAACCTCAGGTACTTCTTGTGATTTGGATGAATCAGCACATGAAAATAAGCGTCCTTGAGGTCAAGAGACACCAATCAGTCCTGAAGTTGACGGGCCTGGAGGACTTGAGAGAGAGTAACCATCTTGAACTTGTCCTCCCTGAGGAGTTTGTTCAAACCGCGCAAGTTCATGATGGGTCTCAAACCCTCGTCTTTCTTGGAAATCAAAAAAGAAAGGGGAATACCATCCCTTGTTCCTCTCCGCTACAAGCACCAGTTCTATGGCGACTTTCTCCAGCAGGGACTGAATTTCCTGTGCAAGGAGCGGATCCTGACTCTTCAAAGAGATTCCCCGGTGGATTGTCTTGAGGCCTCTGCCAGAAAGGAAGACAATAGCCGTGGGTTATGATCTCCAGAACCCACACATCTGAAGTAATGGCGCGCCACTCTGCAGGATGCTGCGCCAGCCTTGCCCCAACCGGCGAACCATGGGGCATGGCCTCAAGACTGAGCTGAAGCGGCTGCGGCGTTGCCTGAGGGCAAAGAGGCAACAGCCCGAGCAGCCATGGCACCTCGAGTAACTTGTTTTCCACCTCTGGCACTCCTATGGTGGCCCCTTTGACTGGCAGCTCCTCTCGCATTTACCAAAGGATGAGTAATAACGAAAGGAACCTCCCCGCCATTACTGTCCCCTAGGACGAAAAGGCAGAGGTTGGCGAACTGCAGCGCCCAACGACTTTGCTGCAGCTTTGGAGGTCTGCAACCTCTCAAAGCTCTCGTCAGCCTTGCTGCCAAAAAGATGTTCCCCGTCAAAGGGCATGTTGAGGAGCCAGGCCTGCACATCAGGAGCCAACCCTGACTTCCGCAACCACGCAAACCTGCGTATCACGGTGCTCGCCGCCATGGACCGGCCGACGCAATCTGCCATTTCCAAACCCGACTGAACGGCCTCACACATGGCATCCTTGCCATCCTGAACCATGGCAAAGAAACCATCCCATTCGTCCCCTTCGGGAATATGTTCAGCCGCTAAGGAAACAGTTCCACAGAGTGTGCGTGAAACGTGACAAGGCACATACGGAGTTGGCCGCCTGAAGCGCCATAACCCCTGAAGAAAACACTTTCTTCGCCCAGCCGTCAATACGCTTGTCGTCCCCATCAGGAGGGATGGTAGGATACGACGCCTGCTTTGCCGGGGCCGTAGCCGCCTGCACCACCAAACTCTCCGGAGTGGGGTGCTTGGTCAAGTAGCAGGGGTCGCTACTGGCTGGGCGGTATTTTCGCGGCAATGACTTGCCCACTGCCGAGAGACTCTCCAGAGCAGTCCAAGCCACCACCACCCTCCTCTGTAGAGACATATGGAACGGCAGTACCGGGTCAGTTGTTGGACCTTGGTCAAGGATATCCGTAAGGTCATCCTGAAGAAAATCCCCTGGGGGAGCAAGCCATCCCAAGTACTCGGTGACCCTAGACATAAGGCGGCGGCATTAATGCCAGGCTCAGGCCTACAAAACTCCACCTCCGGAGAGGTGTCCAGCCCACTGGCATCGTGCAGGGACTGCCGCAGGTCCTCAATCTGGCTATGGCCCGAGAAAATCTCATCTGACACCGTATCAGGAACCATGCCATCATCAGAGCCCTCATCCACCTCTGAAATAAACTCAAGATGGCAGTAAGAAGGCACAGAATGTGGAACAAAGCCATGCTTGACCTTGGCCAGAGCCTTTCTAGGGGGTTCCACCGAGCCCCGGGGTACCCCCGTCGAAACAGCCCCAAAAGGCGTCGAGTGAATCAGTGTCGACGCCGAACGCAGAGCCGACAGCATCGATGGAGTCGGCACAGGCCTCTAGGCTGGAGCCCCGAGCGTGTCCCTCGACAGCCTGGGCGCCTATGGCGTCGACGACTTCTTCGGAGGCGGGGCCTCAAAATAGTCTGTAGATGACCTCGCCGCCACCGGCGTCAATGTCTTCCTCGAAGACACCACAGGTGCACACAGTCTTGAGCGCGTCGAGGACCGGGACCTAGACCGTGCATGACGAGAACGATTCCCCTTGTCCGAGTGGGACCTCTCCCGCGAATCGTGCCAACCACCCAAACCCGAAGGCGTGCGAGCGGCGTCTCTCGACCGATCCCACTCGGAGGCACGGACAGACCAGTGCCCTGCGATTCGAGAATCACAAATTGTCTTCCCAAAGGAAGCCGATTCCTCCGGCGTCGCATGCTTGGTGGGATAAGCGACCCCGCCGATGGGCAGAGTCCTCAGAGGAGGACTGGGAAGGCGACCGATGACGGCGCTTCCGGGAGTGCCTTGAAGAGGCAGAGCATTGGCGGGACCGAGACCCACTGGACTTCCGACGAAGATGCGGAGAGTCGCCCCTCGAATCGCCCGTCAAAAGCCCCGCAGACCTCGACTTCCGTAGCTTGGACACCTTACCTACCGACAACAATTTCTTGCGCTCCCGCAAGGCTTTGGGCGTGAGCGACTGGCAGTCGACACAGTCATCCGTGTCATGGGGCCTCCCCGAGGCACCAGAGGCAGGCGTTGTGAGAGTTCGTCACCGACATCTTGGACCCACAGTCCCCGCACTTCTTGAAGCCTGGACGCGGGGTGGAAGACTAGGTAGACATCTTCACGAAGAATATACTTCACAATACGAATGTTAGGCAGAAACCTGTGCAGTTCCCTTAGGGACCACTGCAAAAGATTTAAGACTACAGGTGTTTGGCAGTAAACCCACTTGGTAGCAGTCTGCACCACACAGATTCACTTGGTAGCTGTGGCTGAGCAGTCAGACTTCCCTCAAGAAGAGTTGGGCAGTATATAGAGTATACACAATAGGTACAGAGATACAATAGCACAAGCAAACAATGACCAGAGCTTTGGTGTAAAAGTATATAATAATTTAAAGACACCTGTAAATTACACTAACACAAAAGAGGTAAGTAAATTCAGCACACAGTATATATGAATATGACAATGCATTACTTACCGTAAAAGCATTTCTGATGGTTGTATCTGCTTAGATTCACATGCTGTGCATAGGTCCGACATCCAGTGGTCACTGCGGAGTATTGCATTTTGTTTTTCGTAGTCGAAAAGGGAGTCGACAGGGTGTGTCTGAAATACTATCCCTATAGTGACGTGCGTTGTACCCACAATCCCTCACGCGTCGAGGTCCCTCCGTTTGTATTTTTCTGCCCTGAGGGAGCCTTCTATACGTGAGCGAGTACAGAAAAGAGAGATATAAAAGGAAGTCTATGTTCCTTCCATCCGAGCGGGGAGGAAGGGTGGGCGCATGTGAATCTAAGCAGATACAACCATCAGAAATGCTTTTACGGTAAGTAATGCATTATCTTCTGATGTTTGTTAATCTGCTTAGAATCACATGCTGTGCATAGACTAGCGAGCAGTACCCGGAGTTGGCGGTGGGTTATGAGAAGGAACAGTAGAGAAAAGATGTCTTAATACTGCCTGTCCCACCTGGGAGTCAGATCTCGAGTGTGCATCTAGACAGTAGTGTTTTGTAAAGGTGTGCACAGAACTCCAGGTAGCCGCTTTGCAGATGGACTCAAGGGGAACATTTGCAATGAATGCTATGGACACCCCCGTGCCTCGAGTAGAGTGTGCTCTTGGCTTAAAGGGCAGTTCTCTCTTAGCAAGAGTATAGCAGAGAGTGATGCATTGAACAATCCATCTAGAAATAGTGGACTTTGAAACTGCATCCCCTTCTCTTCCTGCTGCCACCGAGACGAAGAACTGATTAGTCTTCCTCAGTGGTCTGGTTCTTTCCATGTAGAACATGACCGCTCTGCGCACATCTAGTGTGTGTAGAGTTTTTTTCCGCCAAGTTGGAAGGATTTTGAAAGAAAGTTGGCAGTTCTATAGACTGGTTTACGTGGAATTTCGAGATTAATTTCGGAGCAAACCTTGGGTGCGTGCGTAGAACCACCCTATCTCTGAACTGTAACGAAGGGGTCTAGAACAGAAAGAGCCTGTAGTTCACTTACTCTCCTGATGGAGGTGATAGCTATTAAAAAAGCAGTCTTAAGAGTGAGGTCTTTAAGAGATGTTTTGTGCATGGGTTCGAATGGTGAGCCCATGAGTCTGGTAAGTACCACGTTAAGGTCCCATCCGGGAGCTGGGTCAGCTATCGGGGGTGTATTCTCTTTACTCCCTTCATGAAGGCCTTTATAACAGGGATCTTCCACCACGACACCTTGAGTTGGGAAGTGGTGTATGCAGAAAGTGCCGCTAGGTGGACTTTAATGGAATTTAACACTAGACCTGAATCCAATAAGTGGGTCAGGTATAGAACAATATGTGTGGGAGAGCAGTCAATCAGGTTGATGCTTTTTCCTCTGCACCAGATGACAAATCTCTTCCACTTGCTAGAATAGCAGTGGCGAGTGTTAGGTTTTCTGGCTTCCCTGAGGATGTCCATGCATCTCTGAGGGAGCTGTAGATGTCCGAATTCTATGATCTCAGGAGCCAAGCTGCTAAGTTCATGTTCTGGGGGCATGGATGCAGAGTCCTGCCCTTGTCTTGTGACAGCATGTTGTACGGGCAGGGGAGTTTCACTGGGGGAGATAGAGCCATCTCCATCAAGTGAGCGAACCATGGCTGTCGGGCCCACATTGGGGCCACCAGTATCATGGTCACTTGTACCTGGTGCATCTTGTGCACCACCTTGTTGAGAAGTGGAGTCGGGGGAAAAGCGTAAACAAATTTCCCTGACCATTGCATCGATAGAGCGTTCCACTTGGATTGGTTCTGGGGGTACCTGGAGGCGTAACTTAGGCATTGTGAGTTCTCCAGGGTTGCGAATAGGTCTATTTCTGGGAATCCCCATTGTGTGAAGACGTCAAAGACGATGTCTTAGTGCAGTCGCCATTCGTACTCTTCGGGCAGGGGGAAATCTCTGCTGAGTTTGTCTGCCAGCAGATTGAGTTCCCCTGGTACATGTTGTGACAGTAGGAACATGTTTTGTTTGAGAGCCCACTTCCATATATTTTGGGCCAGTTTGGACAGTCCTGGAGAGTGGGTGCCCCCATGCTTGTTGATGTAGTACATGGCTGTGGTGCTGTCTGTAAGGACCAACACAGTCTTGCCTTGTAGGTGTTCCTGGAAGGCTTTTAGCGCCTTGAACACAGCTAGTAGCTCCAGCAGATTTATATGTATGGATGCTACGTTCGGAGTCCACACTCCGTGAGCAGTCTGATGGGATAGGTGAGCCCCCCCATCCTGTGAGGGATGCGTCTGTGGTTAGAGTGGCTTCCGCCGCGGGTGTGGCAAAGGGTTTGCCTCTTTCCAGGTTTTCCTTTGTCCACCACCGTAGCGAGAGAACCAAGGCCTGCAAGACCACCACTGGCTGTTGAGCCACTCTTGCATAGGGCGCATGCGCAGGCACGCGTGAGGTACCAAATAAATACACGACGCCATCATGCCTAGCAAGCGCATTGCTTTGCGTACCGTCACCTCTCGACCGGTCACATATTGAGGGATCTGAAACAGCATGTTTTGGACCCTCTCGTTGAAGGCCGTCCTTTGTTTGAATTAGAGCCCCTAGGAATTGTTTGATTTGGCTGGGGTCTAGGCTGGACTTCTTTTCGTTGATGGAGAAGCCCAACTGGAACAAAAGGTCTACAGTCTTTTGGGTATTGGAGAAGCATGTTTCGTAAGAATCCCCTGTTATGAGCCAGTCGTCGAGGTAAGGGTAAACTGGGATGGACAATCTGCGCAGGTGGGCCGCTGCCACTGCCAGTACCTTCGTGAATACCCTTGGTGCTGATGCTATGCCGAAGGGTAGCACTCTGAACTGGTAGTGTTTGCCCTCTATCATGAACCTGAGGTATCTTCTGTGCGCTGGCATCATTAAAATATAAAAGTGTACATCTTTCATGTCCAATGTTGTCATGTAATCTCCCTGTGATAGCAGTGGGATCACTTCCTGTAAGGTCACCATACGAAACTTCTGGGGTTTGATAAACTTGTTCGCTGGGCGCAGATCTAATTCAGGGCGCATGGTTAGATCCTTTTTGGGTACAAGGAAGTACACTGAATAAATACCTTCCGTTACCTGAGATAGAGGCACGACCTCTATGGCTCCTTTTTCCAGCAGTTGTTGTACTTCTTGGAGAAGGATGGCAAGGTGTTCCGGTGTCATGCGTCGTCCGCTCAGGGGTCTGTATGTTGGGGAACTGTTGAATTCGATGCAGTATCCGTGGGCAACGGTGGAAAGTACCCAGCGGTCTGACGTTATTCCCTCCCATGCTGGAACAAAGGAAGTTATCCGGCCCCCGACCGGTGTTGCACGGGAGGGGACGCGAATCTTCACGTCACTTGGTGTTGGGGGCTTGGGAGCGTCTGGGGGAGGACCCCCGACCTCTCCCTTTGCCCCGGCGCTGGCCTCTTTGGCTGTACTGCCCACTATTGGTCTGGTAATTGGTGGCAGGGTACTGTTGCTGCTGATTCTGCTGTTGGCGTTGGCCACGAAAAAAGCGTTTGTTGCCATAGCCGCGTCTGGTAGTAGGCTTAGAGATCTGGTCAAGCGTTTTGATAGTATCGAACTCTTTTTTAGCCATCTCCAGAGCCTCATCCACCGCTTTCCCGAAGAGGTTTGAGTCTCCAACAGGTTTATTTATTAAAGACGCTTGTGTCTCCGGTTTGAACCCTGAGTTGCGCAGCCATACATGGCGTTTTAGGAGTATTCCCTGAACCAGCTGTCTCTGCAGCATCCAGAGAGTACTTTACAATGCTCTGGTTGACCTGGGTTCCTTCGCCAATAGTTGATAGCAGGCGTGCACGTAGTGGTTTCGGCGCTTCTTCGGCGTCTTTGCGCAGTTTGGCCCACTGCGCGTCCGCGTAGCTAGCTAGCAAAGAATTGTTGTTCGCAATTCTTGCCGAAAAGGCAGCCGAGGATGTGACTCTCTTTGCAAGGGCATATAACCTCTTGCCCTCCTTGTCAGGTGGTGCCTCGCTAGTGGACAGCGGCACCCCTGCCCTCTTCCTTGTATTAGTTACTACAAGGGAATCCAGAATGGAATGTCCCCTGATGTACAGCGGGTCTGAGGGTGAAGGAGTGAAAAGTTTTTCAATTCTTGGATTAACTCCTCTGATTAGTGCGGGTGTGGATAGCGAAGGGATGATTCTTCTCTTCACTGAAGCGAGGAGGGGAATGGTCTGGCTGACTGGGGGTTTCTCCTTAATTACTCTTTCCACAAAGTCTATTTCAGGAGAGATCTCCCCAGTGTCCAGTTCGAAATGTGCTGCTGCTCTGCGCAACAGGGAATTGAATGTGGGCTGATCGTCAATGGGAGTCGAGTTTCTAACAGGTGAATTGTCAGGAGGATTTAGGTTCAGGACATCAGTGTCCGAATATACTGATGGGGATTGCCAGGGATGAGAAGGTCCTTCTGGATTTTCTCCGAAGCCTTCTCCTACCATGTCTGGGCTGTCTTCCAGACCTTCCTCCTGGTTCTGTCCCTCTTCATCGTCCACAAATTCATCCTCCTCCTCCAAGTATTGTTCCTCACCAGTGAGGTCATACGCATTATGGAAGTCTGAGGCTGTGTCCTGCTGGGGATTGACTAGTCTCGGATATTTGGCCCTGGGGTCCTCCTGAGGCCCTTCTCTTGTTCTCTTGGGAGTGGGAGGGTTCTGGGTCTTCATAAACCTCTCCATTCTCTCCATGCAGAGATGGAGCCTTTCCATGGTTTCATGGGGTACCCCTGAGCGGTCTAGCGGGGGAAAATTAGTGTCATCTAGCTGACAACGGCTCGACCTCTCCCATAACGTCGAGGAAAGTGTCCAGTTGCCTTCCGGTGTGTTGGGGGATCCCCCCGACTGGAGGGGGTAGTCCCTGACTTTCTTCGGGCTTTTTCGGCGTGTCTTTCGACCTCTGCGTAGCGCTCGACGTGTCTTTCGGCGTACGCTTCTGGGCGTCGGCTACAACGATCCTCGCCAAGCTCTCTGCGACTCGTTTGTCAGCGGAGGGCTGTGGTTTCGACGTTACGGGTGTCGATCGTTCTACGGCGGCGTGCGCTCTCTGCTGGTGCGCGCCGGCCGATGGTTTGGGGGCGGCGCCCTTATTTGCCGAAAGCCCAGTCACTGGTCGCGGCTGCGAGAGGGGCTTCGAACCTGAACGGTCCGAGGAGGCCGCCGGTGCAACCTGCGTCTCCTTGGGCGCTGATGCTTTCTTCGTCTTTGACGAAGAGCTATGGGTTGTGTGCTTATGTGTGGTATCGTGTGCGTCAGTGTCGCTGGGGTGTTCATCCCCATAAGCAGGGCGTGAGCCGAGCCCGTCGGGGCCGGGGACAGACGACGAAGAGCGCGAGCGCTCTTTAGAGGGGTGTACGACTTCCGTAGCGGAGGTCGTGTTATCACGTTCCTCGTCACTGTCGGTGGTAGCAGCGGCGGGTGAAGGATCGGCCTTCGACATAGCGTAGGCCTCCCACCTCTTGACCCTACGGTCTTTTAGAGTCTTTGGCTTCAGAAGCCGACAAGCCGTGCAACCCTCCTCTTTGTGATCGAGGGGCAAGCAGCGGTTACACCGTGAATGCTTGTCCTTCCAAGTAAACTTGCCCTTGCAAAGTGGGCAAAACCTAAAGGGTGTCCTCTCCATAGCCGAGGCAATAAATCGTGATAACGACCCCAAGGGAAAGGAAGGGAAAAAGGAAAGGCATTCTCAGAAAAGAACCAGAGATGTCCCACGACCCCACTCTCCCTACTGTATTTGGCCTGCGAGGCCAGGCCACGTGTTCGGCAACGCCGAAGGATCTCCTCCGCTCGTCCCCTCCGTCGAAGATCTTGCTCGGCGGAGACAGCTTCACAACTGCGTCGAGGGAGGGATCGATATGTTATATATTAAATAGGAAAACGACCAAAGGTCGAGGAGATGGAATCTGCAATGTCTCTCGAGGAGCTCTGCGTAAAGGCGACCAGTAGCTGGGCGGAAAAAAACAATCTGAGGGACCTCGACGCGTGAGGGATTGTGGGTACAACGCACGTCACTATAGGGATAGTATTTCAGACACGCCTTGTCGACGTTCCCTTTTCAACTACGAAACACAAAATGCAATACTCCACAGTGACCACTGGATGTCGGACCTATGCACAGCATGTGATTCTAAGCAGATTAACAAACATCAGAAATATATATATATATATATGATTACATTACTCACCGTAATCGTATTTCTGATGCTTGTATCTGCTTAGATTCACATGCTGTGCATAGACCGACATCTAGTGGAAGCTGCGGAGTATTACAGTTTGTTTTTCGAAACTCGAAAATGGGCGTCGACACAGGGCGTGCCAGTAATACTATCCCTAGTGTGACGTCCACTGTACCCAAGATCCCTCACGTGTCTAGGATCCTCAGATTGTATTTTTTCTGACATGAGGTAGCATGAAGAGTAGCGCGAGTACAGATAATCCAAGTAGATAGATAGAAAGGTAAGACTACAAGCAATCATGCGCCTTCTCTCTGAGGGGAGGAAGGGTGGGTCGCATGTGAATCTAAGCAGATACAAGCATCAGAAATACGATTACGGTGAGTAATGTATCCCTTCTGAGGCTTGTGGAATCTGCTTAGATCACATGCTGTGCATAGATTAGCGAGCAGTACCAGAAGAAGGAGGTGGGATGTGAGAAGGGTCATGAGCAAATAAGTGTCTTAGAACCACTTGTCCCACTTGTGTATCTGCCTTGGAATGGGTGTCGATGCAGTAATGCTGAGTAAAAGTGTGAATAGAGCTCTAAGTAGCTGCTTTGCAAATGGTGTCAAGGGGTACATTTGCAATGAAAGCCAGAGTGGCCGCAATGCCTCTAGTAGAGTGGGCCTTTGGCGTAAAAGGCAGAGTCTTTTCAGAGAGTGAGTAACACAGCTGGATACAGTTAATAATCCACTTCGAGGTGGCACCTTTAGAGACGCGATCCCCCTCTCTGCCTGTAGCTACGGAGACAAACAGTTGATCTGTTTTCCTTAGCGGTCTTGTTTTATTTACATAGTAGAGGACTGCCCTACGCACATCAAGGGTGTGTAGTTTCACCTCAGCCGAGCTTTGCGGGTTCTGGAAGAAAGCCGGAAGCTCGATGGACTGGTTTACATGGAATTTTGATATAAATTTAGGTGAGAACCTAGGGTGTGTGCGTATAACCAGTTTGTCGTTATGGACAGTAAAGAAGGGATCCTGCACTGTCAGAGCCTGAATTTCACTGACCCTTCTTATAGAAGTAATAGCTACTAAGAAGGCCATTTTATAAGTCAGGTGTTTGAGACTGCTTTTATGCATGGGTTTGAAAGGGGGGCCCATGAGCTTGGCTAGCACCACATTAAGGTCCCACCCTGGTGGTGGGTTTGAAATAGGAGGGTGGAGTCTCTTTACTCCTTCCATGAAGGCTTTAACTACTGGTACTTTCCACCACGACACCTTGCTATGGGAAGTGGTGTAAGCCGAGAGGGCTGCCAGGTGTACTTTCAGTGAGTTAAAAACCAATCCTGCATCTAGCAGGTGGAGCATGTATGTAACAATAGTGGAAGGAGTGCAATCAACTGGGTTGATTTGTCTACTCTGGCACCAGACAACGAACCTCTTCCACTTGTCAAAGTAACAGTGCCTTGTGTTTGGTTTCCTAGATGCCATACACCTCTGTGGCAAATTGAGGTGTCCAAACTATGACCTCAGGAGCCATGCTGCCAGGTTCATTGAGTTGGGTTGCTGGTGCACTGTTTGACCTTGGTGCTGGGACAGTAGGTTGTACCGGGCTGGAAGTTTGATGGGCTCGCACACCGCCATCCTGCGTAGGTGTGGGAACCAGGGTTTACTTGCCCACATGGGAGCAACTAGGACGAGCGTCATCGATTCCCTGTTCATCTTGTTCACCACTTTCCTGATGAGGAGTTGGTGGAAAAGCATACGCAAACATCCCTGACCAGTCCATCCACAGGGCGTTCCCCTGGGAGTCTGGTTGGGGGAACCTGGATGCAAATCCTGGGCATTGTCTGTTTTCGCTTGTGGCGAATAAGTCTATAGTGGGGAAACCCCACTGAGAGAAGATATCTTCTACGACCTCTCTGTGAAGAACCCATTCGTGTTCCTCTGGGAGGGAGTCTCTGCTCCGAGCATCCGCTAGGGAATTGAGCTCCCCTGGAAAATGTGATGACAGGAAGATGTTCCGTCTGAGTCCCATATCCAGATTTTCTGGGCAAGCTTGGACAGATTTGGCGAGCGAGTCCCTCCTTGCTTGTTGAGGTAGAACATGGCTGTAGTGCTGTCCGTCCGGAATTGCACTGACAGGTTTAGTAGGTGGGGCTCGAACGCCTGAAGCGCTCTGAATACTGCCAGAAGCAACCATTCCTGCATGGGACGCATGCGCAGGCGCGCGTGGGGGACCAGGTAAATGCACGACGCCATCATGCCCAGTAAACGCATTGCTTTGCGTACCGTTATTTGTTGACCGGACTGATAATGCGGAATTTGCAGTAGTATATTCCGAATTCTTTCTTCTGAAGGAAAGGTCAACCCATCCTGGGTATCCAGGATTGCTCCTAGGAATTGTTTTGAGGTGCTTGGCACCAGGCTTGACTTCTTCTCGTTGATTGAGAAGCCTAACCCGTGGAGGAGGTCGATAGTCCTTTGAATGTTTGTCCTGCAAATTCCTGGGGTTTCCCCCGCTATGAGCCAGTCGTCCAGATAAGGGTACACTGGGATTGCCTCCCTGCGTAGGTGTGCAGCCGCCACCGCCAGTACCTTGGTGAATACCCTTGGTGCTGAAGCTATCCCGAAGGGCAGTACCTTGAATTGGTAGTGCCGACTGTCCACCTTGAAGCGCAAGTACTTTCTGTGCGCTGGAAATGTTCTGCTGCGCGAGCGAGAACCTCATTTAGGAGGGGTTGGTTATGACCGGGGAGTCGGTAACCGGGGCTTCGTTCTCTACCGGGGAATCTACTCTGTATGTTTCCGGGTCATCCTCCTCTTCTTCCTGGTCCTCATCATCCCCATAGTAGCCCGTCCCGGTTTGCTCTTCTATCATACCAAATTCTTGGTCTCCACAAAAGGAAGCCTCTCCTTGATACCGTGCTCGAAGGGTTCAGACCTCATCGGGGTTTCAAACCGGGCCTTCTTACTCGGGGGGGATAGGATCAGTAGAGCCTGAGGGTGTGGCCCCTTGTGGATCATACGAGAGGAAATGTTCTGGATTTTTATCATAAAAATCAGCCAAAAAAGACATTCTTGACATGACCCTATCTATGTCTTCACTGGACCATTTTTTGGAACTGGGAATGACTCTCTCAGCAAGTCTATGGGATTTATCTTGAGTAGCTTTGCTGGTTGTGGACCTATCAGCAGACCTGGGCTTGTCTGTCTGTTTAGGGGGGGGCAGAGTGTTTCACAGGTGTGGAAGAATGTACAGGTAGTTTCTTCTGCTGTTTTCCCCCCCCTCCCCGTGCGTAGAAAAATGTTTTCCCTGTCCCTTAGTGGCTCTGGAGTTTTTCAACGCCTGGCGTCGAGGATCGGGAGAGGTGTCCCTGTCCTTCGAGCGTGGGGCCTCGCTGGCTTTAATTACGGGCTCCGCCTCCTGGAGCGCGACCTGGGGGTGGAAGTCGTCCTCATCTTCTGACGATCGAACTTCTGTTAGCCTAGGGAGCGAGGCACTCTTGGCAAGAGTGGATGATTGCCTGGATTCATGCGGCCGATCTTGATCGAGAGCGCCCAGAGGACACCGAATCGGACCGTTCTGTCTGTGCCTCTTTCCGAGAACTCGACGACGTCGAGTCTCGGTTGGACTTAGTGTGTTTAGTGTGTGTAGTATGTGAAGCGCTTGTGTCGCCGGGGGTCTTCCCCATAGCCTCCCTGCCGGACGACCTTCCGAGGTCGGGGACCTGCGCTCGGCTGTCTTTCGACGCCGTAATGCCCTCGCCGTCCAAAAGTACGGCGTCGCTGCCATCGCTGAAGGTGCCCTCCGCTGCCATGGCCGCCTGCCTGGCGTGGTGGGCCCAACGCTTCGTCGAACGGTCCTTAAGTGTCTTAGGTTTAAAACTACTACACGCTCTGCAGTTCGCTTCAGGGTGGTCCCTCGGCAAGCAGAGATTGCACGTGGCGTGCCTGTCGACCCAAGGGTATTTGCGGTTGCACTTGGGGCAGAATTGAAAAGGGGTACCCTCCATACGCACCTTGAGGCAGCGGGCTGTTAAGTGTAGGAAATGTATAAGGTGTACCTATATACCAAGGGTGTAGAGTATGTACCACCTCCCACTCTCCCTACTTGCAGGGCCGAGGCCAGCGGCCTTCCGAGGCCCAAATCCGTTGTGCAGCAGCCGACGGTCGATTTCTTCTCCAGCCGGCGTCGAGTGTCGAAGTTCGACGTTGGGTTGGGGAAGGATGTCAATAGATTATTATTTTAAATTTTAGCAAAAGTATGGCTAAGGCCAGGGGACTCCGCAAAATGCTTCCGACCAGTATGGCGGAAAAAAACAATCTGAGGATCCTAGACGCGTGAGGGATCTTGGGTACAGTGGACGTCACACTAGGGATAGTATTACTGGCACGCCCTGTGTCGACGCCCATTTTTTAGTTTCGAAAAACAAACTGTAATACTCCGCAGCTTCCACTAGATGTCGGCCTATGCACAGCATGTGATCTAAGCAGATTCCACAAGCCTCAGATATATATATATGGGATACATTACTCACCGTAATCGTATTTCTGATGCTTGTATCTGCTTAGATTCACATGCTGTGCATAGGCCGACATCTAGTGGAAGCTGCGGAGTATTACAGTTTGTTTTTCGAAAGTCGAAAAAGGGCGTCGACACAGGGCGTGCCAGTAATACTATCCCTAGTGTGACGTCCACTGTACCCATGATCCCTCACGCGTCTAGGATCCCCAGATTGTGTTTTTCCTGACATGAGGTAGAATGAGGAGTAGCGTGAGTACAGATAGACCAAGCAGATAGACAGAAAGGTAAGACTACAAGCAACCATGCGCCTTCTCTCGGAGGGGAGGAAGGGTGGGTCGCATGTGAATCTAAGCAGATACAAGCATCAGAAATACGATTACGGTGAGTAATGTATCCCTTCTGAGGCTTGTGGAATCTGCTTAGATCACATGCTGTGCATAGATTAGCGAGCAGTACCAGAAGAAGGAGGTGGGATGTGAGAAGGGTCATGAGCAAACAGGTGTCTTAGAACCGCTTGTCCCACTTGTGTATCTGTCTTGGAATGAGTGTCAATGCAGTAATGCTGAGTAAAAGTGTGAATAGAGCTCCAAGTAGCTGCTTTGCAAATGGTGTCGAGGGGAACATTTGCAATGAAAGCCAGAGTGGCCCCAATGCCTCTAGTAGAGTGGGCCCTTGGTGTAAACGGCAGAGTCTTTTCAGAAAGAGAGTAACACAGCTGTATACAGTTGATAATCCACTTAGAGATAGCGCCCTTAGAGACGCGATCCCCCTCTCTGCCTGTAGCTACGGAGACAAACAGTTGATCTGTTTTCCTTAGCGGTCTGGTTTTATTTACATAGTATAAGACCGCCCTACGCACATCTAGGGTGTGTAGTTTCACCTCAGCCGAGCTTTGTGGGTTTTGGAAGAAAGCCGGAAGCTCGATGGACTGGTTTACATGGAACTTGGATATGAATTTAGGTGAGAACCTAGGGTGTGTGCGTAAAACCAGTTTGTCCTTGTGGATAGTAAAGAAAGGATCTTGCACTGACAGAGCCTGAATTTCACTGACCCTTCTTATGGAGGTAATGGCTACTAAGAAGGCCGTTTTATAAGTCAGGTGTTTGAGACTACTTTTGTGCATGGGTTCAAAGGGGGGCCCCATGAGCTTAGCTAGCACCACGTTGAGGTCCCATCCTGGCGGTGGGTTCGAAATAGGAGGGTGAAGTCTCTTTACTCCTTCCATGAAGGCTTTAACCACTGGTACTTTCCACCACGAGACCCTGTTATGGGATGTGGTGTAAGCCGAGAGGGCTGCCAGGTGTACTTTCAGAGAGTTAAAGACCAACCCTGCATCCAGCAGGTAGAGCATGTATGTTACAACGTTGGAAGGAGTGCTATCAACCGGGTTGATTTGTTTATTCTGGCACCAGATAACGAATCTTTTCCACTTGTCAAAGTAACAGTGTCTTGTATTTGGTTTCCTGGACTCTTTTAGAATGTCCATACACCTCTGTGGTAATTTGAGATGTCCAAACTCTATGACTTCAGGAGCCATGCTGCTAGGTTCATAGAATTGGGTTCCTGATGCAGTGTTTGACCTTGTTGCTGGGACAGAAGGTTGTACCAGGCTGGGAGTCTGATGGGGTCGCACACCGCCATCCTGCGTAGGTGTGGAAACCATGGTTGTCTCGCCCACATGGGAGCAACTAGGATGAGCGTCATTGATTCCTTGTTCATCTTGCACACCACCTTCCTGATGAGAGGAGTTGGTGGAAAAGCGTACGCAAACCTCCCTGACCAGTTCATCCACAGGGCATTCCCCTGGGAGTCCGTTTGGGGGAACCTGGAGGCAAATCCTGGGCATTGTTTGTTTTCGCTTGTGGCGAATAGGTCTATAGTGGGGAAACCCCACTGAGAGAAGAGATCTTCTACTACGTCTCTGTGAAGGACCCATTTGTGTTCTTCTGGGAGGGGGTCTCTGCTTAGAGCATCCGCTAGGGAATTGAGCTCCCCTGGAACATGTTGCGATGACAGGAAGATGTTCCGTCTGAGTGCCCATATCCATATTTTCTGGGCAAGCTTGGACAGATTTGGCGAACGAGTCCCTCCTTGCTTGTTCAGATAGAACATGGCTGTCGTGCTGTCCGTCCTGATTTGCACCGACAAGTTCAGTAGATGGGGCTCGAACGCCTGCAGCGCTCGGAATACTGCCAGAAGCTCTAGCAGATTGATGTGGTTCTTGGCTACTGAGTGAGACCAGAGACCCTGCGCTGTGTGGTGGAGATGGTGAGCTCCCCAACCAGTCAGGCATGCGTCTGTAGTAACCACTGCCTGTACTTCGGGATCGTAAAAGGGTTTCCCCTTTGCGATATTCTCTCTTGTCCACCAGTGTAGGCTTTGTACGAGTGTTGGCGAAACGACTACTAGATCGTCCCACTGACCACTTGCCTGAGACCACTGTTTCGCCAACCATTCCTGCATGGGACGTATGCGCAGACGCGCGTGGGGGACCAGGTAAATGCATGACGCCATCATGCCCAGTAACCGCATAGCTTTGCGTACTGTTATCTGTTGACCTGACTGATAATGCGGAATTTGCAGAAGTAAATTCCGAATTCTTTCTTCCGAAGGGAAGGTCAATTCTCTCTGAGTATCTAGGATCGCTCCTAGAAACTGTTTTGAGGTGCTTGGCACCAGACTTGACTTCTTCTCGTTGATAGAGAAGCCTAATTCGTGGAGGAGGTCGATAGTCCTCTGAATGTTTGATCTGCAGATTCCTGGGGTTTCCCCCGTTATGAGCCAGTCGTCTAGATAAGGGTACACTGGGATTGCCTCCCTGCGTAGGTGTGCAGCTGCCACCGCCAGTACCTTGGTGAATACCCTTGGTGCTGAAGCTATCCCGAAGGGCAGTACCTTGAATTGGTAGTGGCGACTGTCCACCTTGAAGCGCAAGTATTTTCTGTGCGCCGGGAGCATGGAAATATGAAAATAGGCATCTTTCATATCCAAGGTTGCCATGTAATCCCCCTTTTTTAGGAGTGGGATTACCTCTTGTAGCGTGGTCATACGGAATTTTTGGGGCTTGACATACTTGTTGGCAGGCCGTAAGTCCAATACTGGGCGCATTGTTAAATCTTTCTTTGGCACAAGGAAGTAAGTTGAATAGATACCCTTGTTTACCTGGTGTCCTGGACGAGTTCTATCGCGTCCTTTAGGAGCAGATTGTAGACTTCCTCGAGGAGGATCTTTTGATGTTCCAAAGAGTGGACTTTTTGTCTTGGAGGGTGGTTTCGGGGACGTTGCAGTAATTCTATACAGTACCCCTTGGATACTGTCGACAGCACCCATCTGTCGGATGTTATCCCTTCCCATGCCTGGGTGAAGCTGGATATTCGTCCCCCTACTGGGGTTGCATGGGAAGGGACCCTGAAATGAGCGTCACTGCTTCGGTGGAGGCGTGCCGCCTCCTTTACTGGGGCTGGGGCTGCCTCTACCACGTCCTCTTCTACTAGCCCTACCATACCCCTGGGTAGACTGTTGTGAGTTGGTGTTCCACTGTGTACCCTGGGTGTGGGAATAGCTATTACCTCTATTGGAATTTTGGCCGTGGGGGCGACGAAAATTGCCGTTCCCTCTTTGGTTAGGTGGTTTTGTAGTTAACTGGCCAAGGGATTTGAGGGTGTCGAATTCCTCCTTAGCGTTTTTTAGTGCGTCCTCGACTGCCTTTCCAAACAGGAGATCACTTTCCACTGGTTTGTCTAAGAGTGCAGCTTGTGTTTCTGCTCTGAATCCCGACTGCCTCAACCAAGCATGTCTTTTGATGACAGTCCCCTCTGCTATAATTCTACCCGCATTGTCTGCGGCGTCTAAAGTTGCTTTTAAAATGCAGCCTGAGACGTTTCTTCCCTCTGCACAAATGCGAGCTAGCTGGCCTTTAAGGGGTTCGGGAGCGGAATCTATTAGTGCTGCCACTTCTTCCCACTGATGGCAGTTGTAGCTGGCCAACAGTGTGGTGGAATTCGCGATTCTGGTTTGGTAGGCTGCCGTGGAAGCTACTTTTCTACCAAAACCATAGAGTTTTTTACTTTCCTTGTCGGGGGGAGCCTCCGAGGAAGATAATGGGGTTCCAGCTCTCTTGTGGGTGTTAGTTACGACTAGAGAGTCTGGCTTAAGTTGGCCTCTAATATATAGAGGGTCCGACTGGGCTGCTTTAAACAGCTTCTCTACTCTCGGGTTTACAGGTCTTGTCAAGTTTGGGTTGACAAGGGATGGTGCTATTCTGCGTTGAATAGATTTCAGGATGGGAATGGTCTGGGCTACTGTCTTCCTTTCCCCTATTAGTTCCTCCGCGAAGTCCCTCTCTTCTTGGACACCTTGTGTGTCTATGTGGAAGTGGTTAGCTGCCCGAGAGAGCAGTTCATTTAGGAGGGGCTGATTATCTATTGGGGAATCAGACACTGGGGCTTCCCTTTCGACTGGTGAGTCCATTCTGAAAATATCTGGGCTATTTTCTGGCTCATCCTCGTCTTCGTCCTCCCCGTAATAGTCTGACACTGCGAGATCTTCTGGTGTCTCAAAATCCTGGCCCTCTATAAGGGAAGAGTCTCCTTGGCCTGTAGGGAAAAGGCAAGAATAGGGTTGGACCTCGAAGGGTTCTGAAGCCTTTACTGGTGTCTCGACCCGGGGCCTTTCATTTGAAGGGATAGGGTCCCTTGAACCTGAGGGAGAAGATTCCTGAGGGTTTAAAGCTAGTAGTTGGTCAGGGTGTCTTTCGAAGAAATTTGCTAAGGAGGACATCCTTGACATTACTCTGTCAATGTCCTCGCATGACCAGAGTTTAGAGCTTGGGGTGACCCTGCTGGAACTCTCTAAGGACTGTCCCTGAGAAGACTTGGACGGGGAAGTCAGTTCTATTGTTGTGGGGGATTGCAAGGGTTATTTCCTTTGTTGCTTACCCCCTTCCCCGTCGGTGGAAGTGTGTTTACCCTTTCCCCTCTCTTTCGACGCCTGGCGTCGAGGATCGAATGTGGAATCCCTGTGTTTCGAACTAGGCTTCGAAACTGGGCCCTCCTCACCTCCAAGAGATGTACCCTTTCCCTGGGGTGTGGGCTGGGGATGGAAGCCGTGTTTGTCTCCGGACGAGTGATCTTCCGTGATGTTAATGGGCGAGGCACTCTGTGCAAGTGTGGAGGCTTGCCTGACGTCGTGCGGCGACCTCGACCGGGACCGCCCAGAGGACGTCCTTTCGGACCGCTCCTTTTGTGCCTCTTTCCGAGGTTTCGACGACGTCGAATCTCAGGTGGGTTTTTTGTGTTTAGTGTGTGTATGTGTAACGGTCTTGTCGCCGGGGGACTTCCCCATAGTCGCCGGGACGGACGACCTTCCGAGGCCGGGGACGTGCGTTAGGCTGTCTTTCGACGCCTTGGTGCCCTCGCCGTCCGAAAGTCCGGCGTCGGTGCCGTCGCTGAAGGTACCCTCCGCCTCCATAGCTGCTAGCTTGGCGTGGTGGGCCCAACCCTTGGTGGAGCGGTCCTTAAGAGTTTTTGTCTTAAACCTGCTACAGGCCCTGCAACCCGCCTCGGGGTGGTCTCTGGGCAGGCAAAGGTTGCACATAGCGTGCTTATCTACCCAAGGGTATTTTTTATTACACTTGGGGCAAAACTGAAAGGGCGTACCCTCCATACGCGCCTGTGGGCAGCGGGCAAGTGTGTGTAGGTAAGAAGGTGTTTCTAACAGAGTGTGGAAGTGTACCACCCCCCACTCTCCCTACTGTAGGGCCGAGGCCAGCGGCCCAGGCCCGAGCCGAGGCGGAGCCTCAAGGCCCAATCCGTCGGGTTTCGACGTTGATCTCCTCCCCGGTTCGGCGTCGAGATGCTGGTCGACGTAGGGGTGAGAAAATGGGGCAAATTAGAATTAGTTTTAAGTGTAAATATGGCAAAGCCAGGGAACTCCGATGAAGTGCTTCCGACCAGAATGGCGGAAAAAAACAATCTGGGGATCCTAGACGCGTGAGGGATCATGGGTACAGTGGACGTCACACTAGGGATAGTATTACTGGCACGCCCTGT
Source organism: Ambystoma mexicanum (assembly GCF_040938575.1). NCBI lineage: Eukaryota > Metazoa > Chordata > Amphibia > Caudata > Ambystomatidae > Ambystoma > Ambystoma mexicanum. The sequence continues at coordinate 651,920,789 of NC_090930.1, read as the reverse complement.
GTCGACGCCCTTTTTCGACTTTCGAAAAACAAACTGTAATACTCCGCAGCTTCCACTAGATGTCGGCCTATGCACAGCATGTGATCTAAGCAGATTCCACAAGCCTCAGAAATATATATATACAACCCTAGTTACTTATTAGACGAGTCTAAGGCAGGATAGGCAGAGTTCTACTGGAGAGCAAGGACGTCAATTGCAAGGCCCACTCTTGGAGAGAGCAAGCAGAAGGGGTCCAAGTTCACACAGTGGGGTTATGCCCAAAGAGTCTTGTAGATAGTTCGCACACAAAGAATGAAATTAAAGTCAGGCAAAGTTAGCTAGGTTGTCCCAGGCCAGCCCAGGTTAGAAAGTCGAGGCTTTACTGTCAGCCCGAACGATCTGTCGCAAGGGAAGCCAGGCGGGACACAGTACCTTAAGTGTGAAGGAAGCTCCAGCAGGGGCAGTTGTTCCTGGCAGCGGGTGCAAGTCGGTGTTTCGTCCAGGGGAAGAGGAGGTCTGGCCGTAGAGGAAAGATGAAGGTCGCTGCACTGCCAGGGAAGAAACCAGCCGCGGAGTTCTTCGGTTAAAAAGGTACTACCCTTCTAATCGCGGTAGTGGTAACCATGGTATTCCAGTTGCCGGGGTGCTTGGCACGGGAATGGCGGCCACGAGATGCTCCAGTAAGGTGGAAAGAAGGCAAAACTGGTTATCCCCACCAGTCAAAGGAAGAAGACTCTCCGGACTGGAGATCTCCTCTGTCGTCGGGAAAAGTGGTGAGACGGTTCAGCAGGGCTCCACCAGTGGTGTCGTCGTTGCAGGTCGGCTCAGCTTCTCCCTCCTCTGATTCTTAGGCCCTGTGGCGACTTCTGAAGTTCCAGTCCCCAAAGCCCTGCTTTTATGCAGCAAACCCCCATTCATTCAGCCTAGCTGTCAATCAAACATGCTAAGTAGTGAGCCGGCCGGCTCACCACTTGGGCCAAGCACACAAGAGTGCGACTTGAGTTGCCGAGGCAACTCAGTCCAGGGTGCCTAAACCCCGTCCCACAACCCCTGTGGTACCCAGACAGAGTGGCACCACTTTTGGAGGCTTCTGTGGAGAAGCCCGCCAAAAAGTGGAACAAAGGGCTCGACTTGGGTTGGAGTCACAGAAGAGAACACAAACGCCATTTTAGAATCGCGTTCTGGCAAAAAATACCAACCGGTGAATTAATATTAAATAAATAAACCGGTGGTATGTTCGAGGCTATAGGAATTAAATAAATAAAGTTAGTAGCCTCGAACAATGGAAAAATACCAGAGAGATATATTCGCGATCGAATATAAAAAGTAGTATCCACTGCCACCAGCCAAAACTCTATCAGGGGGGACGGAGACGTGCTCCCTCGAACAACAGACCCCAGGGCAATCGAATTGCCCCGACCAGTATGTCCACAATATGATGGTTTGTACTGGTTTCTGTTCATAATCTGGGACTAGCAAAGCCAATGGTGACTTTACATGCCCTGGGAGACAGTCAGTCTCAGGGTATGGAGTAGATGTTGGGGGGTCGCTACGACACCCCCTGGGTTACGGCACGGAGGGTGCTGTGTAACCCACATCAAACACACATGAAATCTTATGGAGTATGAAGGCAAGTGTCCCCAACCAGCACGATCCTCCCCGCAATGAGAGACAATGATGGACTCTCCCAGGATGGGAATAAGGCCAAGACAAAGTGTGGGTGAGCGTAAATGGGAGTTTATCAATCAGAATAGGGCATGCAAAGAACTCTGCAAACTCCGAGAGCGCTCTGTCTGACAATAGCAAAGACAGGCGTATATATTTACAAAAAACGTCATTAAAACCTACACACTATAGGGGGCACAAGTTCAATGGGATTGGGTGGCGACGACTAGCTATAGGTGTTGCTGTGATGTGGTTGGTCTTGGCTGGAGGACGTCACTTGTCAGCCTCGTGGGTTGGGCTGGGCCTGGCGGGTCAGCTGGGTTCATCCGGGCGGTGTTGTTGTGCCACTGTGGCCAGTGTCGGAGATGAATGTCTTTTCCTGACTTCTTTGCCCTAGGCCATGCACACCGCAGTCATTCAGTCATTGCAATATTATTTTCTTTAGTAAATCTTCCAATAGGTTATTCTACAGGTTAATGCAACACAGGAGGAATGCACCTTGAGAGGGGTTTGATGGCGATTCATCAGTACATGGTTACCAGTGTCCTGTTGACCGGGTACCATAGGTCGTGGGGCTAGATCTCAGGGCATGGGACAGGCGGTACATATCTTCCTGTCTTGTTAGAAGTCGTTATGAATGTGTTGCTGTAATGTTGCCATAATATTGGGTGTCCTAATTTTACAGGGGCCATTAACCTAAGGTGATCCGGTGGGTTGTGGGGCTTAAGGGAGGGCGCCTCTGGATTTGTGTATTCAGGCGGAGGTTTACTGCTAGGCTGTAAATAATGCAGGTGGCGGGCCACGGCCTTGGGTGCTGCAGAGGGGACTACAAATCTTTGAAGCGGCTCCAGCCTAGTTGGGGGAGGTGGAGCAGCGCGGCGCGGGCCTATGTTCTCTCATCTGGCAGGCTTCACTGGGAGGGAGGGGGAATGGCCTTGCATATACACACAAAGGCATCTTCCTCGTGTGTTGCTGATTTGAGGTGAAAGCATCATAAACATTCAAATAATATACAATACTAATCGAGTCATTCCAAAGCTCATATCTTAACATTGCTAATGCCTCTCGAATATGGCCAGTCCGAGCACATTATTTGTACCCTATGTTTTAACAACTACAACATTTTGTTATATGCATATACATTTGTAGTAAGTGAGGTAGTAGTGAGGTTGGTGGAGCGCATAGAAACGACTCGCCACTGTACGTGACGGTAGTGGCACATAAGGGGCTTGGGCATACACACATGAAGGGTGCATTTTCGTGCACCCTTTACATTATCCCTTAATATGGTTGCATTTCTATTTCTTTGCACTCTAGCAGCATTAGTTCAGTTATGGCGCGGGACCGTGGGGTGTAAGCTTTTCATTGACCCGCACAACAAATAACCCCCCCGGGACGCTTTTACTATTTGCACATAACTGCAGTGGAGTGGGTGCTTCATTGCTAATGCCATGTGAACATGCGTTCTGCCATATCTATACATTTTACAGGCTTTCTAATCAAAGAGGTTTGTGGAGAAAATGCGCCCATCGCAGGTAGTTTTGGCATTGGTGTTTGGGAACTTTTGCTTTTATCCGAGGGCCATTTTACAGTTCTCTTTCCACCCAGGCTCTGCTGGTCGGGTCATGCTGGGAGCAGCGATACACTGCGGAAGGTGAAATGTTACAGTGTTGGTATCTTACACTAGCTCATGTCCGTCTTGTTCGTGGGAACGGGCTCACAGCGGATCTGCCAGGGAGCTGCGGCCACAGGGATAATTGAAACTCTCCAAAGGTGGGGGCCGCGCTGCAGTGCGCCGAGCTCACACCATCTTTATTAGACAAAATGGTTTCTGAGGCCTAGCTAAATTCAATACGTTTGGGCAATGTCTTTAGCAGGTGAGCCATCCACCACCTGGGCCCTGGTGCCAAGGAGGGGACCCCTGATGAGCCATGGCCCTCACCGGGGGAGGGGATGTAGGCGAGGGGGGTCTTTTGGACCAATCCTCCCCTACAAGTAAAAGACCCCATAGCCCATAAAACACTTGGAAAGACAAAGGAACACCTCAAATCATGTCTAAGAGTGGGAGTAAGAGTCTCACTCTTAGCAGGAGAAAAAATAAACCCCAAAAATCCAGCAAAGCTGCTGGGGACTCACTAGGTTTGGGAAATTAGCCTTTACAGAGAATTCTCCCCAACAACAAACAGGTTCGAAGAACCGAGAAAGAACAGAAACTCAAAAGAGTCGAGGCACCGAAATCTCCGAAGCGAACACGTTCGTGTAAAAGACGGAACTGAGGCTACGGGCGTCGTGCGTCCTACTTATAACATCCAGTGACGTCGGAGGAGGTCCTCGAGGGCGGCGTATCGACATCATCGACGCAGGACGCAGACGATTTTCCGAAGCAGCACAGCTGTGGTGATTACATGTCAGATATGGAAGACGTCGGAGGACCCAATCCCCTCGAAGGGGTCTTTACTGATTTAGAAACTAAGTGTGTAAGTGTATTTGTGTTGCTTTTATATTGCTTCCTTCTGAAGGCTTATTCTGACTGATAAATTAAAAATTGTTTATTCAAGAAACCTTATGTGCAAGTGTTCATTTGAATACTTTAATACCACCAATTATCGTCCAACAACAACAGTCCCATTTTTACTCAAACTTATCGATAAAATAGCCTACACACACAAATACAAGCCCATCTTGAACAGAACCATCTACTCGGAACTAGACAATCAGGTTTCAGGCCCAATCATAGTACGGAAACGGCCCTCTTGGATCTCAAAAGCCAAATGGACACTATCAGAGACTTAGGGAAACTTTGCATCCTCCTGCTGCTAGACCTGTCCCCCGCATTTGACCTTGTGGACCATGACAAACTGTGCAACTCATTAGCCAAGGATTTCCATTTCTCCAACGATGCCACTATGTGGGTGAAATCCTTTCTTGCTGAATGCACTTCTAGAGTTGCCATAGACAAAGACGCTGCCAATCCCATCCCAGTCCCCATTGGAGTACCACAAGGATCATGTCTCTCTCCCACTCTTTATAACGCCTATACCAAAGTCCTCTTCTCTGCATTAGACAATATGGGCGTCATCTACACTAACTTTGCAGATGACACCCAGATCCTCATACCCATCTCAGGAAACTATGACCAAGACACCACGACCATTAACAAAATGTACGCCATTATTCAAAACTGGATGGGGCGAAATACTCTTTGCTCAACGATGAGAAGACTGAAGTTCTCATCGCGGGCCCCCCTTCCCAATTAACTGCCCTCCACCCAGACTACTCCTCAATCAATATCAATGGCACTCTAATTCCAGTACTCAAGCAAGTAAAAACATTAGGTGTATACCTAGACGACAACCTCACCATGTTTAAACATATTAGTACGCTCTCGTCATCAGCGTACACTTCTAAACTCATAGCATCAAGTAGACAATTACTGACTCCGACCAACTGTCTCACCCTGGCCAGGGCCTTAAGTACTGTCCAAGTTAGATTACTGCAATGGCTTATTGCTAGGGTCTTCTAACACCAATATCAGCAAACTGCAATTGATTCAAAACAGAGCCTTAAGAGCAGCACTAGGGATAAAAAAAAGTTTGGGCATATTACCAAGATAAGGAAGGAAGCCCACTGGTTACCTATCAAAGCCAGAATCTTTAAAACTCTCTGCATTGCACACAAATGTCTTGCCAAAAAAGCACCGATTACCTCAACAATGCCCTTCAGAAAAAAGAATCCACTAGAACTCTAATGTCTAACAATTTACTCTTAGTGACTCCCCGGTATAAAAACACCATGGCGGGAGGTAGCAGCTTCCAGGTCTTAGCACCCAATCACTGGAACTCCCTCCCTATCATTACCCAAAAAGATACCTCGCTCCCCGGTTTTAAAAAACTGCTAAAAACTTGGTTATTCAACCAATATTAGAACGAAGCACACCTGATCCAACTGTAAATAATGTTTTGAGTGTATTGTATATTTTGCTTACTGTAATAACGTTATGCACACTGTACAATTGTATGACTAATTTCTAAGCGGTCTGTAACCACACCGTGATAGATACCACAGGGCCTGGGCGTTTGACAAATGAAAAAAATATATAAAATACTAGTCACTGTGAATCTCTCTGTAACTCCTCTACAGCTCACATTGACCCCTCTTGAGATAGGACTGGCTTATCAGTCACACTACCAACTTGCGTAATACAGACCTATTCCAAAATGCGAGTTACCCAATACCAAGCAGATAAGTGTTGTGTAGTCCCACACAGTGTGACTGCACCAATTCTTTCCAAACACCTTATACAGTGTTCGAAATTGAGGGGAGATAGGAGCTATTTAGCTCCTGCTTCTAGCATAGTAGAGCCTGGTTAGCTTGAAACCAACATCTAACAGGAGCTACTTTTGACTACTAGGTCCAACAGGTTCCTTCTCAACATGTGAATGTGACATTAACTTTTAGTATTTGAAAAAAAAAATTTAAAAAATGAACACATCTAATACACATTGAAACACAATGGTTCATACAAAATGGACAAAAAGTTAAAGGAGCATCTCAGGTATCTCCTAGTTCCCCTGCGGTAGCTCCTGCCTACTGGATGATGCCCGACACGCAGGAGCTGGCTTTAGCTCCTGCTCATTGAATCTCCATTTCAAAGCTTGCTTATACAGTTAATGAGGGACTCTTCCATTTGAAGCGAGGCCAAGAAACCAGTCATGCCAAAACAGTCCTGATGGTTCTGACAAGCAACATCACCATTCAAGGAAATCCAATCATAATTCTTTAAATAGTTCCACCTTTTCCCTTGAACCCCAGCACAAGTAATCACTAGATGTTTAAGAGTTTCGTTATACTGCTTAATTTTACAGAATCAACAGCCTCCTTGATCTGGGGCCAATAACCTATGCTGAATCATAATTTCCTTTGTTCGGTAAAGATTCCTGCCTAAGTACAAAATATTTTTCCTCGTTTGCCCATTAGGATATGTAGAAAGATAAGGAGCTAAAGTTGGCACCTTTTCACGATTTCCATTCAGATGACTTAAGGATTGGTAGGAATGCATTGTGTGTACGTGTTAGACCAGTCATGCTGGTAAAGCATACTTTTTACTTTACATGGGTTACAGACCAAATCTGAGGTGGTCAATACCACAGTCATATGTTGCGCTACACAGAATGATGAACAGTTACTAATGAATCTATCACCCTTTGTTTCCAGGATTGTATTAAGGTCAACAGATATGTCAATGGAATTTATAATTTTCCTGTAGAGGCGTAAAAATGTCCAACAAGCCCTGACTTTAAAAAGGGAATTAATTTCCGAGCACGTAGCGAATTGCTAAAATAGGCACATTTTTTGAAACTTGGAGGATCTTCCTCTACAGTACTCCCTCTAAAAGACAGATATTATAGAATCCAAATGTCCCTCGATTCACTTCCGTACAATATTTAAGCTTACCCTGAAAAAAATCTTAGTACTAGGTGCAGAGTATATTTAAAATCGATACAACATAGCTGATTTTACAATCAATAACGTGAAACTGCCCAAGAGCTGCATAAAAAGAAGGAGCTGCATATTTAAAAAACATGTTGACGAGGGGCAATTTCTGGCAACATGCTAGACCCCCAAACTCACTTTTAAGCTCCTCCTTGTTCTTCTCACTGGCAGCATTGTCCACTCTCAGTGCACGGCCACTGAATTCACGGCCATTCAGGTTCCGCATGGCACTGAGTGCAGTCTCCTGATCTTGATATTCGCAGAATCCATAGCCCTTTGGTTTCCCGGTCTCCCTGTCATAAACCAACCTACATGGAGCAGAAATTGAGTTATACATTATCTTAACACAATATGCTAGCGCAGATGACAAATGAAACTAGTGGCCAATCTCTGGTACATACAGGATAGCACTAACACAGCTCAAGAGTAGTATCAGCTGTGAAACTTAGTATTTCAATCAGTGTACAGAATTGGGGGGGGGGAATGTTTTTTTTAAAAGAAAAGTGTTAGCAGACAAAGGAAACATGCAACTTGCAGATATAACATTTTCATTAAGCAAATGTATGTTGTTTACTAACTTACAAGACCACATAGGTCTCTTGCACCGACTGTTGCGTTTGTTAATCTCACCAACAGATGCCTTGAAATCATTTGTTCATCTATACAAAAAGGACACATTAAGCAGTCTCTACTAAAGAGAAACCAACTTCCTTCAAATATTCACAAATTAACTGGACAAATGATCATGCCCATGTATAACTTCCAAGTGTCGCATAAAGGCACATAAAACATTCTCGTTTTAATGTGATACAAGTTCCCATGAAACGTTCTGTTTAAATGCTGTAATTTTCTTATGCAAATGGGTATTGCGAGGCAGGTTGAAGTTTCCACATTTCAGTCAGTGTGAAAGACTCTGCTTGGCAGAGTGAATTGACCAAATGGTTACCCAAATCCTCGACTTTTCTACAGACAAAACAGCCATTAAGTAACTGGCAAGAAGGCTTGCTGGGAGATTTTCCAAAAGCCATGATGGCAGGATCTTTAGGTACATCTTTTTTTACCCGAATACCAGCCACTCACGTTTCACCAGGCTCCATAAGCAGTAGCATGGCAGAGCAGCCCAGGTTGAACTCAAAATATTGTTCATATATGAAAAAGCATACAATAAAACAACATAGTCAGAGGCAAGTAAAACTCCTAATCCAAATGTGCAAAACTCACGGGTAAGTATTCGGGAGTTTCAAAAAGAATTAAAGGAAGTCATTACTAGACAGGAAATTACAGTTACATGCAATCAAACTGCATTTATCATCAAAAGCAGAAAAGAGTCTTTAAAGAAGCCAACGGCAACCGTAAGAAAGCTCTCTTTTGGCAACTTTGCCTCCTATTCTATGGACCCACAAACTTTTTGCTTTTGATTTTGAACCTGTCCCGACTTAACAAGGATGTGAAGCCTTCAGCTTCACTCCCCTGCTGTCTCATTTTGTCATGGGGAACTCATCAGTCCTTCAGTCCATCAGACCATCAGTACTGCGAAACAATGTTTACCTTTGTCATGCAGAATTTTTGTGGCTGGACATAGGTGTTTGCAGAGCGCAGATCTAGGACAGAGCGCATAGTGAAGTCTTTTTTGGTACAAGGAAGTACATTAAATAAATACCCTTGTTTACCTGGTTCGCCGAGACGATTTCTATGGTGTCCTTTAGTAGCCGTGCTTTGACTTCTTCTAACAGGATGCGTTGTTCTTTCTGTGTACTTTGTCTTTGTCTTGGCGGGTGGTTGGCTGGTGTTTGTATTAGCTCTATGCAATAGCGCCCACCACATAGTAAAGTACCCACTTGTCTGACGTGATCCCTGGCCATGCGTGGGTAAAGTGAGAAATACAACCTCCTACTGGAGATGCATGGGAGGGAACCTGTAGTGGGTGGTCATTGCTTAGGAGGGGTTGAGCCCCCTCTTGAGAAAGGAAGATATGCCCCTACTTCTGGACCTGCTTGCCCCTTTTGAAAACCCTGTTGGGCGGACTGCCCTTGTGAAGAACCTCAGGACGAACTCTGATAACCTCTTGCAACAGGATCCGTTTTTCTTCCTGGGAGGTGTTCCTTTGTCTTGGCGGGTGGTTGGTTGGTGTGTCAGTTTTATGCAATAAACATCCAACACGGTTGAAAGTACCCACTTGTTGGTGGTGATTCACTCCCATTCGTGGGTCAAGTATGAAATGCGGCCTCCTACTGGAGTAGCATGGGAGAGAACCTGTTGCGGGTGGTCATTGCTTGGGGGTGTTGAGCCGCCTCTGGAGGAGGATCTACCCCTACTGCGAGACCTATGGCCTTTTTGAAAACCCTGTTGAGGACTGTTCCTGTGTTGAACCCCAGGACGAGCTTTGACCTTGGTTGTAACCAGATGCTCGCCGAGTTTTGCCCTCTAAAGCAGCGAAAAATGAAAGCCCACTCTTTGTCCAGAAGGTTTACTGGCGAGCTGGTTTAGTGATTTTAGGGTGTCAATTAGGAGTAATCAAAGAGGGTTGGATACATCTCTGTACTGATTGAAGTAGGGGGATAAACTGGATAGCTTACTTTTTATCCCCTAGAATGTCCTCAACAAAATCTTTATCCACCTGTGTCTCTTGTGCATCTATTTTGAAATGCTCTGCCGCCTTTAGGAGCAGGTCATTATACTGTATTTGGTCGTCCACTGGTGAGATTGCCACCGGTGGGTTCGAGTGATCTGGCGACTGGATGACAAGACATCCTCCTTGTCATCATAGAATTGGGCGACATTGCCCATGTTCCGTTGGTCGTCTGAGTCCATTTAAGTTCCAGGGTCCTGGACGTCTTGCATGGTGTAACAATAAACATGCTGCCCCAAGTCCTGCTGCGAGGTGGAAGCCTGAGCGAGGTCCGAGAATGCTCTTTGGGTGGAAGGCTGGGTAACAGCTGGCCTGCTTTGAGTAGGTACTGGCCCACTGTGTGGGGCACCCTGAAGGTTTTGCAAGACCTTGTGGTGGTCAAAGAAATTAGCTAGGGAGGACATACGCCTCATCACTATCAATTTGATCTGCTGTCCAATGAGATGAACTAGGTAGTACTGGGGGGACAGGTGCAGGGGGGTGGGTATTGGTTCTGGTGTAGGCATCTTATGGTGCATAGCCCCTGAAATAGAGCTCTCTTTCTATATTTGAGCTCGGTGTAATCTTCGAAGAGGCCTTCAGCGCATCTTTTGACGGTCGTTGGTACACATGCGAGGGGGTCATGGGCGTGTCTTTCGACGCCCAGTCATCGGCGTGCGAGGGCTTTGTTGCTTTAGACAGGGTGTTGGAAACACTTATTTGGCTTGCCTGTCTGTTTTGGGGTGCGGTCATGTGAACGCGATGGCCCAGAGAACAAGACACTGTGTGTTTGTGCGATTCAACTTCATTGTGCTAGTGCCGCCATGTGTCGTCCCTGTAGCAGAACTACCAGACTACCTGTTGTGGTGTTGCACGCAGGGATCCGACAGATCCCGCTCACGCTCGGCATCACTGTAGACAGGGATGCTGCCGTCGCTGGAGGCTCCCTCGACGTCGCGTGATGTGCCTGTGTTTTTTGCGGTCCTTTTGTGTTTTGGGCCTAAAAAGTTTGCACGACGCACAGTCCTTCAGCGTGATCCCTTGGGAGACAGATTGCACAAGCAGTGCAAGACTTACCAAGGGAATTTTCGATTACAGGAGGGGCCAAACTTAAAAGGTGTATTCTCCATTCTGTATGGGGAAGGCAGCCTGGTGAAATAAGTGGGTTGGAAAGGGAATATGTATTCTCTTAGTGAGACTAAAGAATGACCCCCCCCGCCCCACTTGCCCTACTGTGAGGGCCGAAGTCCGATGGGGCCGTCCGAGCCCGTGGAAAGTTTAGTAGAGACGAGTTGTCGTAGTCGATGGTAATTCATCCTCGATGCCGTTGCCGAAGAACTTGCAGTGGATGGATATTGAAAGGACAGAATAAGTTAATTTTTGAAGCAAAAGGCGATAGCCACAAGGTACTCCGGAATATGAGACCGACTATGATGGTGGAAAAAAATCTATCTGAGGGACCTCGACGTGCGAAGCACCATGGGTACAGTAGACCTCACACTAGGGATAGTATTACTACCACACCCCGTCGACATACCTTTGAGATTCGAAAACAACTAATACTCTGCAGCTTCCACTAGAGGTCGGCCTGTGCATATTTCACAAGCCTCTGAAATATATACACACAAATCGTATTTTTGAGGCTTGTATCAGCTTAGATTCACATGCTTTGCATAGGCCGACATCTAGTATAAGTAGGAGTATTGCACATGAAGTTTTCAATTTTCGAAGTTCGAAAAGGGACGTATACCAAGCGTGACTGCAATACTATCCCTAGTGTGAAGTACCCTGTACCCATTATCCCTCATACGTCAAGATCCCTCAGATTATTTGTTTCCGACAAGAGGGAGTATAAGTAGAGACCATGAGGTGTGAAAGATCTATGCTTCTGTTGTGAAAATGCAAGTTTATCGCAGTAAAAAGGCACAAACTTACCAGCTGCGGGAATGGTAAGGGGTCTAAGGGAGAATTTTAATTTTAGTGCTTAAGAGAACCCCAGCTCTTTTGCTGGATTTAGGACTTAATTTTAATTCCAGAGTGAGTGGGACCTTTTTCTCACTCATGTATTTTAAACTCCATAGGGACCTGCTTTTTGTATGGTGACACACAGCACGTTCAGTGCAGTGTCACAGAGAAATCCTTAGGATTTCTCATAAGGTTTAAATACCTTTTCTTGTGTGAAATACAGTTTACAAGAATAGTAAAGTGAAATTGACATTAGTTAACTTTTCTCTTTGTAGGTCCAGCATGCACCATCTTGTGTGGAGTGCTGGGGGGTTACTTAGTAGCCCCTTATCCTACTTTCTCATGTAACATTTTTATGTTACCCTCACTACTTTAAATGGGTGGTGGCAGTGGTTTCATTTTTCCAACCATTGTGCTTTTCTACCGCAGGCTGAACCCTCAGCTGCAGTACAGCACCCATGGGTGACCATTTTGTCAAAATGGCCATGTCCTCTTTTGTTCCGTTTGAAAGGTCTTTCTTGGCTTTTATTTGCATTTGTATTTTATTTATTTGTATAGCGCACCAGGCCCAGGGGCAACCGGGCGCATCACTTGGTTACAACAGACAGAACCATAATTACAAAGTTTACAAGTATAATACAGAATTTACAGGTAAAATAATAGCAATGAGAGGACAAGCAGATTACATATACATGTACAAATTAAGCAAAGAACCCAGAGCTAAATGTCCTCGGCGGCCAGCCAGGTTTTCGTAAGGTGTTTGAATCTCGGGAATGAGGGTTCTGCTCGAAGCTCATTAGGAAGCGTGTTTCAGAGTTTAGCTGCCAAGATAGGGAAGCTAATTCCACCTGATCTTTGGAGACTGAATCGTGGAACCTCAAGGCAGTTTAAATGAGCCATTCTGCAGGGTATAATGGAGTTGTGGAGGGCAAATCGGTTGGCCAGGTAGCAGGGAGCTTGGTTATGAAAGTGTTTGTGGGTAAGAGCCAGGGTTTTCAGGGAGATACGGTGTGGGACTGAGAGCCAGCGAATATTGCGTCTGGTGTCGGATGTGTTGGCGCCTGGGAATGTTGAGGGCAGCTCTAATCGCATTGTTTTGGACAATTTGTAACTTGTTTAGGTTGCAGCAATTGGTGCCTAGGTACAGTGCATTGCAGTAATCAATCTTGGAGAATACAAGAGTTCTAGCCAGGGTGACACAATTGGTTGCGAGAGGAAAGGGCGACAGGCTGTAATAAGCTTGCAGGTATATGCCGCTGCGGAAGAGACTGAGTTAGTTTGTCTGGTCAGGGATAGGGTCGAGTCAATGTAGATCCCTAGGGTTGTGTCCTTGGCGGTTGGAATAATATTCCCATCGATGATGAAGGACTTGAACGCAGGGTCGTGTTTGGTAAGTTTTTGTGGCGAACCAAGAATAAGGAGCTCAGTCTTTTCATCATTAAGACAGAGTCCGTGTTGAGCCATCATAGCAGAGAGGCGGCCTGGGAAGCAGCCCTGGGTTCGACATAGAAGCATCTTGTTTGGAGGAAGAGGGAGTCTATGGGGAACAGCAGGAGGCCGGCTTTACCACTACGTCGTAAATGGAGAGAAGATACAAGTTAAGCGGGACCAGGAGAGGCAGACATTTGATTCTAATGGGATCTGTGGCTGAGGAGACCGGAACGTTGTGGGAGAGAGAAGTAGAGCCAACACTCCTGGGGGAGAGTGGGTAACGGCAACGATCTATAACCCTAAGCGGGCGGGGACAGAAGCGAAGACCAGCTGGAATAGAGTGTGGAGTGTCCTCTGGAAAGGAGGTGGAGGCAAGACAGGAGAGGAGAGACAGCAAACCCTCTTTAAGACAGAAACAGTGACTCAGGAATCCAGGGGGAACGTGTCTCACAGACACGTCTATCTTGGCACCCACGATTGTCAGCGAACTAAGTAAAAGAGTGCGGCTCTCCTTGGGCCCTTCGTCTCCTGCGTCATCCGCTTTTCCATTTTGTGAACAAGTACACTTTCATATTCCCCCAGTAACTATCAGTGAAATAAATGGCGACCATGGGATGGCTCCACCGACTTCTTCACATAGGGTCTTGGAAGGGGGTGTCGCCACTCCATATGACAACACATCTTTTGGCACTGAGACGGCAGTAGGGCCTTTGTTTGTAGAAGGTGCGGTTCCCTTTTCCCTGGTGAATGAAGAGGCAGATGTCTCTGCTCCAAAGGGAGCAGTTAGATCGGCCTCTACCCCAGAGGAATACTGCTCACACTCGCAGTTAAACAAACCCTTCAATTTTCCAGTCATTTCACGCATTCTCAATTTACTGGATAAGGGACACGAGCTGACACATTGCACTCTAAGGGAGATGCAATCCTCATTTTCTCTTATGAAAGACAAGATAGCCAGACTGGAAGGCTTCATCCTAGCTGAAGAGCACTCTAGATCCTTCTATCTGGCCCATTTTGAAAAATTGTTGGAGTGTCCCACATAGAGCACCCCAGCTCCTAACTCCTATTACGACTTACACTCAGGGCTCCCAGACTGAGCCGGGAATGGGCTCCATAGTTGTCCCACAGACTTCTTACTCTCAGGTAGTGTCAGGGTCCAATCCACTGATGACGTTACATGCCAACTCGGAGGCCATTGATTTGGTGGAGGTTCTTAAACTCCAGCACGAACGTCTACTACAGGTGGAACAGCTTCTCTATAAGCTAGCTGCCACCAAACAGCTCTTGGATCCAGTTGACCCCCCCCAAGAGAGGGATCCAAAGTTACTCAAGGTCTTGCTACCCCCTCTGATAGTCCCTCCGCCCTGACTGACATCATTGAGGCTCCGCCCAGTCCTGCATTGTTGGCAGTAGACTTGGGCTCGGACTTGGAGGAAGGACCCGTGGTGCATGAAGGAAGACACTTCGTTTCGCGTAAAGCGAGAAAGTCCTTCCTAAGAGCCCAAAAACGTCTAAACCTTACTAAGGCTGGCTTAAAGAAAGCTAGCATCTACATACCACCTCCGGGTCGTGCTTTAACGATCCCCGAACCTATAGCAACCTTGGGTACGGGGACCAGCCACGATGATTCTGGCCTAACCCTCTGCGACCTTGACGAAGAAAGTAGGAAACATCTTCAGGTTGCAGCTTTGAAAGCTGGGAACTCACAGATCGCCTCTCGTGGCCCCCAAGGAACTTCCACGGTCAAGCTCCAATCACAGTTACATTCTTTTTTCCCCAACATCCAACCCAGAAAGGCGAGCTCGACGTTGCTAGCCGAGGCCTCAGTCACCCCTGTTCTGAGTCCAAGTTGTGCTCCCCCCCCAGTTGGAAACCGTTTTGGTTGGGACGGATGCAGTTACCATTCCCCTAGCCCCCTATGGTGCTGTAAGTGTAGATCTTGGTCGTCCTCCTTCTCCTTTAGAAGTACCTGGGGTCTCGGCGTCTCCCAACGTGGAGGTGATGCATCTCCCGCCCTCAGCGGTAGGAAAATCTCTTCCAGCTGTCCTGTCCTTCTCGCACACACCAAAGGACATGAAATTAATCCTTGGTTGGTCGAGCAATCCAGAGTCAAATGGCCCTGCTCGTATAAACAGGTCATTTTTGATGAATTCATTCTTTCAAATTCCAGCCCTTAGGAACCTTTCATCTAAAGATCTAGATTGGGTTAAATTGGCAACCCATAACAATCATAGAGCCCTGTGCAGAGTCCAATCGCAGATTATTACCAAAATGCTGTTGGACTTTGCTGAGGACTTCCATTCCATCGGTCTGACTCCATGCCTATTTTCGGACATGGATAGTGCATGGGCCTATCTTGACTGGGTAGCTCCCACCTTGCCAGTATGCCCTGTGGGGCAGGGTACAGACTCATCTGACTCTCAGGTTACGCAACTAGCCCTCCAATTAGCATCGCTAACCCAAGCATTGAGTGGGCTAGCTTGGCTGGAACCCCTGATAAAAACAGCTGCAGCCATCAAAGGGCCTACTCCAGGCTCATAACTGTCCAGACTGACCATTGCATCCTGGAATTGTTGTGGCCTGGGCAATTTGGTTGCATGGCACAAGCGGGTTGCCCCTGATCGGAAACCCGACATCTTATTTTTGCAGGAAACGATGAGCCTATCCGAGCTTTATCTCGATGGGTACTCTAGTTTCTCGGTCCCAGCCAGTCGCATTCTTACAGGCCGTCCTTCGGGCGGTATTGCTGTCCTTATCAAAAATGGTCTAAAAGCAGTGGCCTCCATTCTTGATACTTCGAAATCTTGCGTCTTAGTGGAGCTGTTGTTTGAACCCGCCGAGGTTGTCCCTTTGCTTCTAATGTCGCTGTATTGGAACCCCAAGTCTGTTTCTTTTCCCCTGCTCGTGGATGACCTCGACAGGATGTTGGGTCAGACTGCAGTCTCGTGTCCCTATCATGAAATTGTGATTGGAGGTGATTTAAACTCATACCTTCAGTTCTCTCACTCACTAGGATCTCTTTCTTCCCTTTCCTCCTACGCCCAACAAGCTGTTCATAGAGGGTACCATTTGTTAAGATTCTTTGAAAAATGGGGTATCTACCCAATTCAATTTGCACCTAACCCTTCACATATTTCATGGTCACGGGGCAACCTTTCATCCCTTATTGACTACTTCCTTGCATCCAAAGTGTGTTCCGGGTTGCTTGAACCAGTCTTAATCCTAGACTTGGGTCTGAGCGACCACCACATGCTGTGTTCAATACTTCAGATGAGGTGTGAGGTCTATAGTCCTTCACCTCCAGTCTCTTTGGCGGTTCCCGACAGAAACACCATCTCTGTCAATTGGAATCCGGCCGTGTGTAGGAAATTGGTGTTTTTGGTGAATAGAGATCTCATACCAAACTATGACTACCTTATGTCGCAGGGGAATATCAAAAAAATCAATGACAGTAACATCAACATGATTCAGCTTCACCTACTTTCCTTAGCGAAGGACGCCTTGGCTAAAGGCAGCCCATTGGATGCCAACCCAAACCTGAATCAGATAGCAATATTAAAAAAGCAAAAAAATCGGGATCTGGCTACTTTAAGAAAAAAGGCCCTCAGCCCTCTCACCTACCATCGGGAAAAAAACCATATCATTGGGTGCTTTAAGCACCATACTAAGTCTCTTTTTCAGGCTGCCTTCACTCTCGCGAATCAACATATGATTAGCTTGCTTTGCAAAAAAAAAACTCGAGAGATATGGGCAATCTTAAGAAACCCCTCAGGTAAGGTGGACACTCGTTCTGTGGCGACTATCTCGGGCTCCGAATGGGAGAAGTATTTCTCTCAAAAATATGCCTTGCCTACCACTCATGCCACTACTGAGAGTACAGACACGCGTTTGTCCTTGCCGCGAGTCTGTCCTTGGGCCAAAAAAGACATCATATGGGCGATTTCCCAATTGAAGTTCTCCAAAGCAGCCGGTCCTGATGGGCTTCCTCCCTGCGTTCTAAAAGATGACCCTTACTTTTGGGCCAGTTACCTTCTTCCTTGCTACCAGCTAATCTACTTAACTGGTAAGATCCCGGAATCATGGCTGACTGCCATAATCATTCCAATACATAAAAAGGGTGTGCTAAACAACCCCTTAAATTTCAGGCCCATTGCCCTTATAGATACTGCTGCGAAAATTTTTGCACGTCTGCTTCTATCAGAATTGGAAGGCTGCATACATGAGCTATCAATTCTTTCCAAAGCACAGGTCGGTTTCCGCAGAGCAATGGGCACCCAACTAAATGCTACGATCCTAGCCCATCTTCTTTGGAATGCACATACCAAAACTAATGGAACTATATATATGGCAGCCTTGGACCTCTCGGCTGCATTTGATAACGTACTTCGTACCCGGCTTTGGCAAAAGATGCTGGCCTATGGCATACCATCTCCACTAGTTGCATTAATTGCAGCCTTACACCAGAAGACTTCTTACCGAGTCCGCATTAATGCGGAAGGGCTATTGTCTAACAACATACCCACATACATAGGTGTTAAACAGGGCTGCAACTTGGCAGCAGTCCTGTTTAATCTTTACCTTGCCGACATCGACGAGATCTGGCAAGGTTCCAACTCTTTTCCGGTCATACTGGGTTCTATGCGGCTGCATTGGCTAGCATTCGCTGATGATATTATAATATTTGATAGAGTGCCGTTTGGACTCCAAAACAAATTAAATCTGTTTGGAGAATATTGTAAGCTCAACAATATGACTATTAACTCACTTAAATCGCATATATTGGTTTTCACTGCTAAAAAAAAGCTTCCGAGATTCAACTTTACAATTAATGCTCAGGTGATCTTGAGAAAAGAGGAGATTAAGTATTTGGGCTATCATTTATCGAATGGGATGTCAGTTAACATGTGGCGCTCAGTATTGATTGCAAAGTTTAACCCCCTTCTGGCCCAAATGAGAATCATTTTCACCAAATATTGTCGTTATTCTCTCCTGCCTTTGATACATTACTACACCATGAAGAAAGAGCCCACCCTCCTCTACGCAGTAGACATCTGCCTTTTGAACTTGGGGCCCCTCCTGCACATCCTACAGGGTAAACTTTGGAAGAACATTCTGGGGCTGCCCGGATACCTACCGAACGCCATAATTATTCATGAATTGGGTCTATATCCGCTAGAAGACAGACTTATTTGGCGGACGGTATCTGTGTTTTCTAAAATGATCTCCCCCCCCCCACAAATTCTCTCTATGAGGACTTTCAGGAAATGTTAGCCGGAACGTGTCCTATTTCGCTCACCATTGTGAAAGATAAAATACAAGCGGTTTTAACTTCTTTGAATATGACGCAGGATGATCTGGTAAATAACCCTGCCAAAGTCAAAAGGCGTTTTTTCAAAAATTCTTGGGCTCACAATTGTGATCGAATTGGACGCTACTCTTCCTTCACTATATATGCCACCTTTAGACATGCAGTCGCACCTCGGCTGCCTTATATCCTGTCTTTCCCAGACAAAGGAGCAAGAAGGCATTACATGCGCTTCCGCATGGACCTCATCCAGACGGGTGCCCGCATTAGAAATTGGAACGGCTATAGGGCATTGGCAAAATGGGAGGGATGCAGATTTTGCCTAAACACATCTGAGCCTGAAACCCTGACACATCTCTTCATTCACTGTAATTTCTTTCTCAGGCATAGACAACGTTGCTTGGCCGCATATCTTACTTCGTTCTCTCTGTTTGAATGCCACCTAGTATGGCTGCGATGTATGCAGGGAAATTCTAATTCCATCATATTAGCAACCGTTAGACTCGTTGCAATAATAGAAGAACATTTGTTGTTACTCAATAGGACCTTCTGGAGAGGGTAAACCTTTGAGATTTTGCATATTCAATAACTATTGGTACTTGCCGTTTGGTAGAGGCAAGACCTAAGTTGGTAGAGGCCTGCGACGCCTATTAGCACCATCCTGTTGGGTAGGTTAGGTTAGGATTGATATTTGGTATCGTAGACCCCCCTTGTGATTTTGTGATTCTGTGATTCTGTGATCCTGTGATTCGGTGATGCCATGTTTATGTGATCTTGTGACTTTGAGTCGGTGATTTCGGGGATCCTTGTTGATGCATTAGGAAATGTTTTAACGTTCCAACGTTCCAATGATTTTAGTATTGTTTGGTTGTGTAATTATTTGTGTTATTGCGTTTGTTTTATGAGATTTTATATGTTTTATATGTGTTATATATAATTTGTAAAGGTGTAAATTTAATTTTGGTACCAAAACAAACAAATAAATAAAAAATAAAAAAAACCTCCACTTACTAGGAAGGTGGTGCCCAGGTGTGAGGGAGGGGAGTAGCGTTCAACTCGTCTGTAAGGGGGCACAGGCTCACGGCAGCAGTAAGGAGAGGAGCCCACTCCGGGAGCCTGCACATTTAGGATACCATCAGCTTTAACCCATCGGTTGGAAACACCAGTAAGGAGAGCCAAAGAGGGCCACATCCTAACCTAGGAGTCAAGGAAAGACTGCTTCCTCCAGGGAAGGGGCAAGAGGGAGACTGAAGTGGAGTTTCATTCATGACCTGGCAATATTTTTGAGCCAGGTTTATACATACAGCCCATTAGAGAACTCTGAATTGGAGGGCACCAACCCTCTTTTCGCACTAAACACTACAAGAAACAAGGAGGGAAATAGCCAGCGTTCCACACAAGGAGGCAGAGAAGTATTTCCATCTGGCAGCGCACATGGGTTGGTGTAGGTTTTCGGGGAGGAAGGGGGCAAGAGACAATAGAACAGGGATACAGACTTGCCCACAACATCAAAGGGCCTCAGGGAACCCCCACCCCCGAGAGCAACCATCATAAGATGTGGCGTAAGGAGCTCAGATCCTAATAGTACAGGGGGGGGGGGGGGGGACTCCCAACTTGAAGAGGACCAAGACCAAAATGTGACGCAGTCACTCTTGAAACAATACTTCACTGAATTTGGAGATAGTCATTTAGTTCTGGATGTATCAGCAATTCTATCATGAGGGAGGACTTGGAGGGGGCGGTGGCGCCAGAGAAAAAACAAGATGTGAATAAGATGGAAGAAAAGGTTGGCATAAACAAGAAAGAGCTACAGAAGCGAACAGAGGACTCTAGGAAACCAGAAACATGGGTAGAACAAACAACTTGGAGCTTCAGACAGAGGATTTAGAGAACAAGTTAAGGAGATCAAATATTCGGAATCAAAAACATGCAGGAGGAGGTGCAAGACAAAGACCTGGAAGCAGTGGTAAAAGGGATCTTCGAAGACCTATTGGCGTCAGGGGACCAATAGACAGAATTGACACAGTCACAAACCCCCCCCCCCCCCGAAGAACGGAACCTGGGGCATGACCTAGAGACGTCCTGGCTGCATTGCAAGACTACAAAACAAAGGAGCAGATTCTCCAGTTATCAAGGAAGGCTAAACAAATAACATAATGGGTCTGTATTGTTGCTTTTCCGTGACTGGTCTCAGACAACCTTGGCCAAAAGGAGAAAACTGGCCCTGGTTGCGAGGGCACTCTGAGACAAGGACATTCGATACAGGTGGACTTTTCCCTTCTGAATGGTTTTCGGATGGCAGGGGAGGCAACATCGATGAGGAAGGAGCGAGGCTCCTGGGGATCGTGGAACAGGAACCCCCCCAATCAAAGGATCAACGTGTCCACAAAAGCTGGGAATGATCAACAGTAGTGAAACCAAAACGAAATAAGAAGGGGGTGATCACCCATACCTGAAAGGATCGATTACATGAGGCGAAGGAGGGAAGAGGTAACCTCCAGTGAAGGACAGGCTTTTGTGTGAAAAATTCATCAAGGAGTAAAGGGCTAAACAAGTACGCTAGGAAGGGCGAACAAAAGGATTGAAAGGGGATGTCTCGAGGGGAAGGGGATAGTGGGATTGGAATCCGCAAAGGGTGGGGGAGAAGGGGGCTCAGTTCCTAAAGTGGAGATTCGGGTGCGGGGGGCTAGAGGCAGTGGAGCTTCACCAGCCAAAGGGAGGGGAGGAGGGGAGGAGGGAAGGAAGAAAGGTGGGGTAGGGGGGAGGGGGGAGGGGGGAGGGAGGGGGGGGGGCACTGGTACAGAAATGGATAGTCATACAAGGTTAACCATATCCCTGAACATAAAGGGATTAAATTCCCCATTGAAAAGGAAACCATTGGAGAGATCCATGCAGAGGGAGGGACCCGGCATATTAAACACTACAAGAAACCCATGTCCGGACTCAGGACGGAGAACGCCTGAGACGGCAAGGATACCCCCAGATTAATCAGTCTACAGAAAAGAATAAGAAGGCGGGTTTATTAATTGCCCTACGGAATGCCCTAGATCTCACAATAACCGACATGGATAAGGGGAGCTATCTAGCTCTGAACCTTAAGGGGAGGAGTACACAATAGCTACCATATATGCTCCAAACACGGGTCAAGATGCTTTCATTCAACACGCCCATGCCAAACTAGAGAAATGTGGGTCCCGTAATCCTGACAGGGGGATTTTAATATGGCATGGGACCCAGAAAAGGACAGATCCACAAAATCCAAAAGGAGCCCAAGGGAAACCCTCCAAAGAATTAAGAGAAAAAGAAGAGAGATTAGCCCTAGTGGACACATGGAGGGAGAAAGAGGGGGACAAGGAGGGGTTTACATGTTTTTCTCATGTTCACCAGTCATCGTCACTAGTAGAATGGGGGCTTCCAGGAGACTTCTGGGTTGAGTGAAGACCATAGAGGTGGGGGCAATAGTATTGTCAGATCACGCACCCCCGACATTGAATGTAGGTAGAAGGCCAGCACCCCCCCCTCCCCCAGGACTTTGGAAATGGAGGTACCCAGTGTACCTGTTCAGGGACAAGGCATTGAGTAAAGAACTAGACAAGGAGACTGTGCGCTTCTTGGAGGACAATAGTTTAGAGGAAACACCAGTGCAAATGAGGTGGGATGCCTTCAAGGTGACAATCATAGCAATCAAGGCCTGCAGACATAGGGAACTTAGGCTGCTGGAAAAAGGCTTTGATGGAGATTTAAAGAGGATAAGGACCAGGATGCGAGTGGAGAAAGCCGTATAGAGCGATCAAAGGCCAACTGGAAATTATACAGACAAAGGCACCTCTAACGCTTACCTGGAATCCTCGGGAGCGCAATGCCTTCTCAGCCTATGGACTGGTTACTTGGTCACTTTTAGGATTCTTTTCCTGTATAAACAGTAGAACTGCTATAATACCCGATTTCTGAGAAGTTACTGTATAACTGTGTGCTTTTGGTAATCCCTCCCTTCTCACCTGTGTTTATGTTTTGTGGAGCTCTCCATCTGGCTATTCTAAAGGGGCGCGTTGGAATGAAGAAACTTGAACTTGGAAGGATGAGGTGTTCAATGGACTCTTGCTTTTCCAGAATTTGTCTTGGGTAGGTACTGGAGAAAATACTATAGTCTTTTAGATTTGGAATAGCCCCTACACGTTGGAGAGAGATCTCTAATATTTTCCCTTTTTCTTGCAGGTTCTCGAATCCGGAGAGTCCAATGGCTGCGGGAAGACTGCGATGTTACTCGGGACAGAGAAACGCCAACTAGCATAAGGTAGTCTATGCAGAGTAACTATAGCCTTTTGGGGAAGAGCGCGCAATAACAGTGAAAACTTGAAGAAACCTCAGGTACGTAAACTTATTTAAGCTTCTTTCTTATTTTCTATTAAGTTTCTTATCTAAATACCTTAATGGTCTGCAGGTTTTCGGAAAGCGGAGGAAAAACACCTTCGGAAGATGCGGTGGCTGCTGAGGAAACTTCTGAATGAAAGTATTGGGACTGTGAACGATGAATGCTGCGGCTGTGAGAGAACTGACAGAAGATACTGAGGCTACGAACGAAAACGGCTGACTGAACAACTACTTCAGGAATAACTTCGGTTCGGTAAGTCTTTTCAATAACTATGGAATTATGTTATTTCTGTGAAAACTAATGTCTCTGATTTTCCTTTGACAGGTTCTGTGAGGAGAGACGCTGGTAGTGTTACCCGCTGTCATCGGAGAAGACGCAAAGCGAGCGCTCCAGCGGAGGCGGGGCTGAAGTAGCTCCCTGTGCAATAACCTCTTAAGGCCAGTCGAGTCTGTTTGCTCCTCTTCTACTCCCCCACCAGTGGAGAGGGCAGGAGCCCCCACACCCACCCACCAGGAACGAGGATCGAGCAAAGAGGACCCAGCGAGGAGGTCCCCGTACGGAGCACGCTGCACCTACGAAGCAGCCCGCCCCCCCGCCTGCAGCCACCAACAAATGCTGCATCCAGCCCTGCCTGGGCACCCCATCACCTCTACGGCATCCCTGGCCCCTAGTGTTTCCCTGGGACCGCACGCGCCGACATTTACCTAATTCAAAATGTCGGGCGCGATGCGGCACGATAACGAGGCTGAGACGCCTCCACGTTGCTAGGCAACACGCGTTCGTATTCCACACAAAAATACGAACATCCGCCGGCAGGCGGAAGAGCCGGCGGCCATCCAAAGGCCTCTTAAGGCCAGTCGAGTCTGTTTGCTCCTCTTCTACTCCCCACCAGTGGAGAGGGCAGGAGCCCCCACACCCACCCACCAGGAACGAGGATCGAGCAAAGAGGACCCAGCGAGGAGGTCCCCGTACGGAGCACGCTGCACCTACGAAGCAGCCCGCCCCCCCGCCTGCAGCCACCAACAAATGCTGCATCCAGCCCTGCCTGGGCACCCCATCACCTCTACGGCATCCCTGGCCCCTAGTGTTTCCCTGGGACCGCACGCGCCGACATTTACCTAATTCAAAATGTCGGGCGCGATGCGGCACGATAACGAGGCTGAGACGCCTCCACGTTGCTAGGCAACACGCGTTCGTATTCCACACAAAAATACGAACATCCGCCGGCAGGCGGAAGAGCCGGCGGCCATCCAAAGGCCTCTTAAGGCCAGTCGAGTCTGTTTGCTCCTCTTCTACTCCCCCACCAGTGGAGAGGGCAGGAGCCCCCACACCCACCCACCAGGAACGAGGATCGAGCAAAGAGGACCCAGCGAGGAGGTCCCCGTACGGAGCACGCTGCACCTACGAAGCAGCCCGCCCCCCCGCCTGCAGCCACCAACAAATGCTGCATCCAGCCCTGCCTGGGCACCCCATCACCTCTACGGCATCCCTGGCCCCTAGTGTTTCCCTGGGACCGCACGCGCCGACATTTACCTAATTCAAAATGTCGGGCGCGATGCGGCACGATAACGAGGCTGAGACGCCTCCACGTTGCTAGGCAACGCGCGTTCGTATTCCACACAAAAATACGAACATCCGCCGGCAGGCGGAAGAGCCGGCGGCCATCCAAAGGCCTCTTAAGGCCAGTCGAGTCTGTTTGCTCCTGTTTGCGCTCTGTGGCGGTAGTGTGGAAAATCAGCCCTGGATCAGCACAAAAGGAGCCTGGGACCCGCACCTCTGCCCTCCCCGCTCCAGGTAAGCTGCCACTGCTACTGTACCGCTTAATCGACTACTTAAAGTTGCAACTCTATACCTCCTTGCTCCCACACACAGCCCTTCCTCTAGCAAAGCACAATCCCCAATTTGCTATATAATGCAACTCCTCAGTATGGTAACTAATTCGACTCTAGGTCACCCATCCACCCCCTGTGCACTCTGCTAGTGACCCATTGCCTGTGTACCCTGTTATGTTTTATGCCTGAACTGCTAAAATCAAATCTAGGTGACCCATTGCCTGTGCACCCTGCTATGTTTTATGCCTGAACTGCTAAAATCAAATCTAGGTGACCCATTGCCTGTGCACCCTGTTATGTTTTATGCCTTGAACTGCTAAAACCAAATCTAGGTGACCCATTGCCTGTGCACCCTGTTATGTTTTATGCCTTGAACTGCTAAAACCAAATCTAGGTGACCCACTGCCTGTGCACCCTGCTATGTTTTATGCCTGAACTGCTAAAATCAAATCTAGGTGACCCATTGCCTGTGCACCCTGTTATGTTTTATGCCTTGAACTGCTAAAACCAAATCTAGGTGACCCACTGCCTGTGCACCCTGCTATGTTTTATGCC
Source organism: Ambystoma mexicanum (assembly GCF_040938575.1). Classification (NCBI taxonomy): domain Eukaryota; kingdom Metazoa; phylum Chordata; class Amphibia; order Caudata; family Ambystomatidae; genus Ambystoma; species Ambystoma mexicanum. The sequence continues at coordinate 651,895,584 of NC_090930.1, read as the reverse complement.
TGAACTGCTATATTCGAACTTAGGCGCCCCATCGCCTGTGCATACTGCTAGTGACCTATGCTTCTCTGCCTGATTGCCAATATCAATTCCAGGTGACCCACTGCCCGTGCACCCTACTAGCTACCCAGGCTGATGCTGTGATTGCATTAGAGCACAGCCTGCCTGTACTGGATTACTGCTCCCAGTCCAGGTGCCCAGACAGCTCACTGAACTCTAGCTCTACCCACCCAGCACCCACCAATATAATGCTAGCACTCCTCACCATCATCATGTTCCCTTTTTGTATAGTCCCTAATAATACACCATGCACCAGAGGACACTTCATCAAGGTTGGCGATGGATTAGTTAGACTAGGTTGTCCACGCCACTTCCCCATCCCCTGCCCCACCCCTTTCCTCCCCACACTCCCCCCCCTTCCCCATACCATCTCCTCAGGCACACAATACGCCCATCACCATCAAGAGGGTAGCAACCTCAGACATCCCGTGCCTTAGTCCTAACCCGCCTACACACAATCATACCATACCCATCTGCATTAATGACACAACCTCACCCATCCTGGGCATTGAAAGACTCCATAGACTCATGTCTAGAACCAAAATGTCCCTACGAGCTACCTCACTCACCACTTCACCCAATACATTGACCAAACTAAACACCACACCTACTAATTTCCAACACAAAAGATTCCACAACGCACCACTCAAACACCAAACCAATAACAAAACCACTGACTCTTCGCCCATCGAAGGTAACACACCACCCCCGGCCCCCACCTCCACCCTCAAAACTACACTCATCAATGCCCGCTCACTAGGTGCCCATGCTATAGATATCCATGACCTCATAGAAGACCAACACCTTGATATGCTGGTGGTCACTGAAACCTGGCTTCACCCAGCAGCAGGACCACTTCTAGCCCTTGCTATTCCCCCAGGATTCAGCATCCTGAGAACTGACAGGACAAATACCCAAGGAGGCGGAGTTGCCATAATAGCCAAAACCTCCCTGGAAATCAGAGAATGCCCAATAGAACAGATACAAGGTCATGAACTCCTATTAGTCAAGTATACCTCCAACCCCAAAAGCACCACCAACCTACTAGTGGTGTACAGATCACCTAACAAAAACACACACCCTGACTTGGACATCCCACTACTCCTAACGCCCCTCATCAAGCCTAAAACCAAATGCATAGTCCTCGGTGACTTTAACCTAGGATACAATGACCCCCTCGACTCAGAAGCATCTACATTTTATACAGCCATGTCAGAGATGAACTTCATACAACTGGTAGATAAACCCACCCACTCAAAAGGAAGAACCTTAGACTGGCTTCTCACTCTTAACTCTCGAGTCACCATTGACTCCATCCTCCCAATCAACTGGTCAGACCACTATGCAATCAACTTCACCATAGACAACACCAGTACCGAACACATCACCCCTAAAAAACCAGAAACTTTTGAGACTAGAAATATCAAAAAGCTCTCTTCCGACAAACTCATTCCAGCCCCGAGTGCCTCCTTTGCCCATATGGTTCTAGGCACCAACAACCCCTCCTATCTAGCAGAACAATACCAACAATGCCTCACCCAAACCATCGACCTACTTGCACCCATCACCACTAAAACCCGTAGACCTGATAAACGCTCCTGCTTTTGGTTTAATGAAGAACTTATAGCCTTAAGACGCACAAAAAGATCACTTGAACACCTCCATAAGAAAAACAACACCCCAGAATCGGCATCAGCTTTCGCCGAAGCCAACAAAATTTACAAATCAGCAATAATCACTCAAAAAGCCAATGCCTTCAACCTCCGCATTGCTAACGCGTCCTCAGACAGCAAAGAACTCTTTACCATTCTTAGAGAGCTCGAAAACCCCTGTCAAATCTCAGCACCTTCAAACGCTAGCAAAGACTGGTGCACCACCATTCAAAACGCACTCTCATCCAAAATCCTCCTACTACAAAATAAAATCGATAGTAAAAAAATACTCCTAGCTGACAAAACTCCTCCCACCATATCAACGACCACCTCAAACGCCACTACTGGTCCCCCATTCCAATTCTCACCAGTGACTAACAAAGAAGTCTTTGACACTATAACGAAACTCAAAGCCTCCAACTGCAAGGAAGACCAATTCCCATCCCATCTAGTAAAACTATGCGCCCCCACTCTCACACCTATCATCACTGAATTCATCAACGCCTCCTTCCTCACAAACACAGTCCCCACCAGTATCAAAAAAGCTTGGGTGACACCACTTCTAAAAAAACCTTCCCTGGACCCAACAATACCCACTAACTACCGACCCATCACAACGGTCCCATTTCTCCTAAAAATAATCGACAAAATAGCCTACTGCCAAATTCAGAATCACTTGGAACAACATCACCTACTAGGAGATCGCCAGTCAGGTTTCCGCCCCAACCATAGCACAGAGACAGCCCTCCTTGATCTGAAGATCCAAATGGATGCCACCAGAGAAGCAGGTAAACTCTGCCTTCTGATGCTCTTGGACCTCTCAGCGGCCTTCGATCTGGTTGACCACGACAAACTCTGTAACACTCTAGCAAACAACTTCAACCTAGCTCAGAACGCTACCAACTGGATCAAATCCTTCTTGGCTGACAGGACCTCCAGAGTATCCATCGGCAAAGAATCAGCAGACCCAGTGTCTGTCCCTGCAGGTGTGCCGCAAGGCTCCTGCCTATCCCCCACTTTGTACAATGCATACACCAAGCTATTATTTGCAGCCTTGGATACCCTGGGTGTCATCTATACTAATTTCGCCGATGACACCCAAATCCTCATTCCTCTCTCAGGCAACCATGAACAAGACTCCCTCCTGGTTAACCAAATCTACTCACTCATCCAAAACTGGATGGCTAACAACAGCCTCTGTCTCAACGACGACAAAACCGAGCTCCTCATACTAGGCTCCTCCAGCAAAATCAACACCCTTGAGCCCGCCTTTAAATCATTCACCATCGATGGAACCATTATCCCTGTTCTTAAACAAGTCAAGACCCTCGGCGTGTACTTAGATGCCACACTATCCATGTCTAAACAAGTAAACACATTAGCCTCATCCACTTCCTACACCTCTAAACTCATCTCCCTCAGCCGTAAATTCCTCTCTACCAGCAACTGTGTTACTCTAGCCAGAGCACTCATACTGTCTAAGCTAGACTATTGTAATATCCTATTCCTTGGCACCTCCAAAGCCAACATAGCCAAACTTCAACTCATGCAAAACAAAGCCCTCAGAGCAGCTCTAGGCATCAAAAAATCTGAACATATATCCAACACCAGAAGAGACCACCACTGGCTCCCCATACAAGCCAGAATACAATTTAAAACCCTGAGCATCACCCACAAATGCAGGGCTAACAAAGCGCCCAAATACCTCAACAACACAGTCATGTTGAAGCCCCAGACCAGACTCCTCAGGTCCAACAAAAACACATTCCTTGAAACCCCCAGATACAAAAGAGAGAAAGCAGGGGGCAGCAGCTTCAAAATACTGGCCCCCAGATATTGGAATGCGCTACCTACCTACATTATGAATGAAACCTCATTCCCCAAATTCAAAAGCCTTCTGAAGACTTGGCTCTTCAACAAGTTCTAACTGAACCAGTGCACTAACCCCCTCCAATCAATTATTTCACCTGACCACTTTGTATATTAGTGTATATTGTTGATTCCTACTATTGTATATTTTTGATTGTTATACCTGTACACCTCTATGTTCATTCTAAGATTGCATTATCCCATTGTCTGTAACTACGCCGTGATACCCCCGGGTCTGGGCGTATAACAAATGTAATAAAATAAATAAAATAAAATAATAAGTATAGAGCGTGCTCTAAGTTATCAATGGATCTGGCGGCGGCCATGTTGAGTGTATGAGACCACTGTAAGCACTAGGAGACACTATGGAAGCATATGCTATGAATGGTACCAATTACATGTTTGCCAGGCTTGTACCCACTTTTGACCTGCTGACTGATGTGATGTAGCTTGCTTCTCCTGCATGCCTGAATGTGAACTGTGCTCACTTACTGGGATCATGACAGCTCCAGAGAAATCTTACTTGTTCTTAAAAGAGAAATATTACATTAAGGCCAACAAAGCCGACAGACTTCTGACCAGAATGTTGAGAAAGGAAGAGAAGGCTAAAACAATCAAAACTAAAAGTGGAAGGGGGAGGGGGGGAGGATATAGGGCAGGAATCAGTACGGATACCCAAGACATAATTCGGGAATTTGAGGTTTTATACAGAATGATATAGCTCAGCTTACCCTATAGAACAGAGGCAACAGGAATATATAGAAGCAAGGGAAATGGTTAAAATAAGATCAGGAAAGAGAAGACCTAGCAATAGATATTTCATCGGAGTAAGGTGCGGATGTCCGTCCTCCTGTCCGGGTGGCTTTAACACAGAATTGTATAGATCCTTTAGGGAAATACTGATCCAATTCTTGTTCCCATTTCTCAATAAAATGGGGAGTAATCGGAAAATTATAGCAACCATGGAAGAGGCTGAAGTAGTCCTCCCGAAAGAAGGTAAGGAACCGACAGCATGCGGTTCCTACAGGCCAATAGCTTTAATAAATGTAAATTTGAAGATTTATACAAAAGGTCCTGGCGAACCACATAGGTCAAATCCATCCAAACATAATTAGCCCGGACTAATCAGGCCTCATTAGGGGCAGATAGACTAGTGACAATACGAGGAGTATAGCCCATGTCATAGAAAAGGACAATAAAAAGAGAATCCCAGCCATTTTAGTAGCATTAGACACAGAAAAGGTGTTTGACAGGGTGGAGTGGCGGTTCCTGTTGTTGGTAATGAAGCAGATGTGGTTTGGGCCGAGAATTTTAACAATGATAAAGACCAACTACCAGACTCCATCTCAAAGGTTAGCAATACATGGTTAGCTGGCCGAACCTATTGGGATCCAGAGGGGTACGAATCAGGGCTGTACCCTTTCTCCCTTCTCTACACTATTTATTTGGAGCCACTCTTGGAGGCAATAAGATCGAATAGACGATCGAGGGGATACCATTTGGGGAAAGGCTGACAAGATTGCTGCTTTCGCTAATGACATGCTATTGACCTTGAGGGACCCAGAGGGTTCCCTCAAGGAGATCGAGAGAGAGAGAGAGAGAGATACCAAGATTTGGGTAGGCAGAGGGGCTAAAAATAAAGCCCCATAAAACAGAAATCCTGAACCTTACAATATCAAGAGAATCAGAGGAAAGGCTCATGGGCCTGCTTCCATATATGGGTTCAGAGGTTTATAACCCATCTAGGAATAGAGCTAACAACAAAAACAGTGGAAGAGCGATTTTGGGTTACTACAGGCCCTTGTTAGAAGCATTAAAGAACAGATTGGTGGACTAGGGACCCCGAATGATAACCTGGACGGGCAGAATCAAATGAACTAAAGATGGTTCTCCCACAGTTGCTCTACTATTTTATGACCCTCCCTCCCTGTCCAGGTCCCGGTCTCCTTTTTCCGGGCTGTCCATAAAAACACTGGGAGATTCGTGTGGAATAATAAGAGAGCAAGAATAACTAGATGGTTATGATGATGCCTAGAAACATGGGCGGTATGGGGGAACCGGACCACAAAATATATTTTATGGCAGCACAAGTAAGGGTAATAAGGGATTGGCTGACAGGGGAAAAGATATGGAGGGCAATGGACAAGGCAGTAATAGGGGAAATTCTCAAGGAGGTGCTATGGAAAACGAAGGGGGACAGACCAAAAAGGATGCATCATAGTAGGTGGGAGAGGAAGCATGAGATGAACTAATAAAGTGGGCCCAAATCACTACATTCCCGTCTTCATTTACGCCCATCTTTGCCAATCCGATATTCACCCCAGGATATGGAGAAAAGGTCTTTGAGGCGTGGCGGAAAGGAGGTTGTCAAAAGATCCAGGACATGTTTATAGGCCCAGGTATGAAGACATTCCCCCAATGTAAGGAGGATTTTGGAGTCAAAGAATCAGAGAGGTATATGTATTCTCAAATAAGGCATTGGGTTATGCAGCCATCTATTTAGGTGGCAGGAACTCTTAGCTTAACCTCTTGAGAAATATCTGCCGTCAGGGGGATAAGCATCTAGTGAGGGCAATATACTTACTAGCCAGGCAAGGGGTGATACTAGGGGAAAGGAAATACATGGCGTCCTGTGAGGGCACAACAGGCCAAGCGAGCAAAGAAATAGACTGGAAGCAATTGTGGATTAATATACCTAGGTTAACGAGATCCCTACAAAATCATGATATATGGGTGAAATGTAGGTTTCAATGGCAAATGGCATCCAATACAGATTCTACTGTATGAGAGCATTATAATCCAAACAACCATTTCAAGCTATAATACGCCTTCAAACGAAAACAGCCAAATTAGTAACTCAGATTGAGTTTCTAAAGGGCATCCGTGGCAAAGTAGTATATTTGCCATTAGCTCTTAAAGAACATTTAGAAACTCTAGGAGTACGACCAATAGATCAATCTTTGATTGTACTAGTTAAAGGTGCACCAACAAAAGAAAAAATAATTTGGCAACAACTAGTCGACTTTAACAAAGTTAGACAAGCCCTACTATATCTGGAAAAAAAACAATGAATATTACAAAGATATAAACAGAGGAAAACGTAAGAGAAACCATCCAAATGATTAAAGATACAGGAGCAACTGGCTTGGCCAATTTGCACCTGTTACTGCAGCAACATTTTAGACCAGTGTACAATTCCCCCACTACACTCCAAAGACACCATTGAAGATGCATTAGCAACATATCAAGTGCGTCAAGCCAAATGAGAGAGAGAGAATATATATATATATGATACATTGCTCACCGTAATCGTATTTCTGATGCTTATATCTGCTTAGATTCACATGCTGTGCATAGGCCGACATCTAGTGGAAGTTGCAGAGTATGACAGTTTGTTTTTCGAAACTCGAAAATGGCCGTCGACACAGGGCGTGCCAGTAATACTATCCCTAGTGTGACGTCCACTGTACCCATGATCCCTCACACGTGTAGGACCCTCACATTGTATTTTTTCTGACATGAGGTAGCATGAGGAGTAGCGCGAGTACAGATAATCCAAGCAGATAGAAAGAAAGGTAAGACTACAAGCATCCATGCGCCTTCTCTCAGAGGGGAGAAAGGGTGGGTCGCATGTGAATCTAAGCAGATACAAGCATCAGAAATACGACTACGGTGAGTAATGTATCCCTTCTGAGGCTTGTGGAATCTGCTTAGATCACATGCTTTGCATAGATTAGCGAGCAGTACCTGAAGGAGGTGGGATGTGAGAAGGGTCATGAGCAAATAAATGTCTTAGAACTGCTTGTCCCACTTGTGTATCTGTCTTGGAATGAGTGTCAATGCAGTAATGCTGAGTAAAAGTGTGAATAGAGCTCCAAGTAGCTGCTTTGCAAATGGTGTCGAGGGGAACATTTGCAATGAAAGCCAGAGTGGCCCCAATACCTCTTGTAGAGTGGGCTCTTGGCGTGAAAGGCAGAGTTTTTTCAGAAAGGGAGCAACACAGCTGGATACAGTTAATAATCCACTTAGAGATGGCACCTTTAGAGACGCAATACCCCTCTCTGCCTGTAGCTACGGAGACAAACAGTTTGTCTGTTTTCCTTAGCGGTCTGGTCTTGTTTACTTAGTAGAGGACTGCCCTACGCACATCTAGGGTGTGTAGTTTCACCTCAGCCGAGCTTTGTGGGTTTTGGAAGAAAGCCAGAAGCTTGACGGACTGGTTCACGTGGAATTTGGAAATAAACTTAGGTGAGAACCTAGGGTGTTGTACGCAAAACCAGTTTATCCTTGTGGACTGTAAAGGATCTTGCACTGACAGAGCCTGAAAATTTCACTAACCCTTCTTATGGATGTAATAGTTACTAAGAAGGCTGTCTTATAAGTCAGGTGTTTGAGACTGCTTTTATGCATGGGTTCGAATGGGGGGCCCATGAGTTTAGCTAGCACCACATTAAGGTCCCACTCTGGTGGTGGGTTTGAAATGGGAGGGTGAAGTCTCTTTACTCCTTCCATGAAGGCTTTAACCACTGGAACTTTCCACCACGACACCTTGTTATGGGAGGTGGTGTATGCTGACAGAGCTGCCAGATGCACCTTCAGTGAGTTAATCAGTCCTGCATCCAGCAGGTGGAGCATGTATGTAACAATAGTTGAAGGAGTGCAATCAACTGGGTTGATTTGTCTATTCTGGCACCAGATAACAAATCTCCTCCAAGTAGCAGTGCCTCGTATTAGGCTTCGTAGATTCTTTTAGGATGTCCATACATCTTTGAGGTAAATTTAGATGTCCAAACTCTATGACCTCAGGAGCCATGCTGCTAGGTTCATTGAGCTGGGTAGAGGATGTACAGTTTGACCTTGATGCTGGGACAGTAGGTTGTACCAGCCCGGGAGTTTGATGGGGTCGCACGCCGCTAGCCTGCGTAAGTGTGGGAACCACGGTTGTCTCGCCCACATGGGAGCAACTAGGACGAGCGTCATCGATTCCCTGTTCATCTCGTTCACCAGCTTCCTGATGAGGAGTTGGTGGAAAAGCGTATGCAAACATTCCAGACCAGTTCATCCACAGGGCGTTCCTCTGGGATCCCGGTTGTGGGAATCTGGACGTGAATCTTGGGCATTGTCTGTTTTCGCTTGTGGCAAATAGGTCTATGGTGGGGGAACCCCACTGAGAGAAGAGATCTTCTACGATTTCTCTGTGTAGACACCATTCGTGCTCCTCTGGGAGGGGATCTCTGATTAGTGCATCTGCTAGAGAATTGAGATCCCCTGGAACATGTTGCGATGACAGGAAGATGTTCCGTCTGAGTGCCCATGTCCAAATTTTCTGGGCAAGTTGGACAGATTTGGCGAACGAGTCCCTCCCTGCTTGTTTATGTAAAACATGACTGTAGTGCTGTTTGTCCGGATCTGCACTGACAGATTCAGCAGGTAGGGTTTGAACGCTTGAAGCACTCTGAATACTGCCAGAAGCTCCAACAGGTTGATGTGATTCTTGGCCACTGAGTGAGACCAGAGCCCCTGAGCTGTGTGGTGGAGGAGGTGAGCTCCCCACCCTGTTAGGCATGCATCGGTTGTGACTACCGCCTGTATCTCGGGATCGTAAAAGGGTTTGCCATTGGACAGATTTTCTCTTGTCCACCAGTGAAGGCTTTGTACCAGTGTTGGCGAAACGACCACTAGATCGTCCCACTGACCACTTGCCTGAGACCACTGTTTCGCCAACCATTCCTGCATGGGACGCATGCGCAGGCGCGCATGGGGGACCAGGTAAATACATGACGCCATCATGCCTAGCAAACGCATTGCTTTGCGTACCGTTATCTGGCGACCGGCCTGATAGTAGAATTTGCAGTAGTATATTCCGAATTCTCTCCTCTGATGGAAAGGTCAATTCCTCTTGTGCGTTTAGGATAGCTCCTAGGAACTGTTTGGAGGTGCTTGGCACCAGACTTGACTTCTTCTCGTTTATTGAGAAACCCAATTCGAAGAGGAGGTGGATTGTTTTTTGAATGTTCGTTCTGCAAAATCGCTGGGGTTTCCCCTGTGATGAGCCAGTCGTCCAGGTAAGGGTACACCGGGATTGCCTCCCTGCGTAGGTGTGCTGCCGCCACCGCCAGTACCTTGGTGAATACCCTTGGAGCCGAGGCTATTCCGAAGGGCAGTACCTTGAACTGGTAGTGACGACTGTCCACCTTGAAGCGCAAGTACTTTCTGTGCGCTGGGAACATGGAAATAAGAAAATAGGCATCTTTCATGTCCAATGTTGCCATGTAGTCCCCCCTTTTTTTGGAGAGGGATTACCTCTTGGAGAGTAGTCATGCAAAACTTTTGGGGCTTGACATATTTTTTTGCAGGCCATAAGTCTAATACTGGGCACATGGTTAAATCTTTCTTTGGTACAAGGAAGTAAGTTGAATAAATACCCTTGTTTACCTGGTGTCCCGGGACGAGTTCGATTGTGTCCTTTGCTAGCAGATTGACGATCTCCTCAAGGAGGATTCTTTGGTGGTCTAGAGAATGTGTTCTTTGTCGTGGAGGATGGTTTCGTGGACGCTCTAAGAGTTCTATGCAGTATCCTGCGGACACTGTGGACAGCACCCATCTGTCTGATGCGATCCCTTCCCAAGCTTGGGTGAAGTTGGAAATGCGTCGTCCTACTGGGGATGCGTGAGAAGGGACCCTGAACGGAGCGTCACTGTTTTGGTGGAGGCGTGCCGCCGCCTCTACTGGGGCTGCCTCTACCTTTACCCAGTCCTCTCTTATTCCCTCTACTATAACCTTGGGTAGACTGTTGGTTATTGTTCCACTGCGTGCCCTGGCCCCTGGGAATAGTTTGACCCTCTATGGGAATTTTGTCCGTGTATGCGGCGAAAATTGCCATTACCCCTTTGATTAGGGGGTTTGATGGTTAGTTGACCTAGGGACTTGAGTGTTTCATACTCGTCCTTGGCATTTTTCAGCGCATCCTCGACCGCCTTACCGAACAACAGATCTGGCTCCACCGGTTTGTCTAACAATGATGCTTGCGTTTCGGCCTTGAATCCAGACTGCTGTAACCAAGCTTGTCTCTTGATAACAGTACCCTCTGCTATCAATCTACCGGCATTATCTGCGGCATCAAAGGTTGCCTTTAAAATGCAACCTGATACGGCTCTCCCTTCCGCTGAGACTCGTGCCAATTGGCTCTTTAGGGGCTCTGGGGCAGAATCTATGAGTGCTGCGACTTCCTCCCACTGGTGGCAGTTATAACTCGCCAGTAGGGTGGTGGAGCTGGCTATTCTTGCTTGGTAGGCAGAAGTGGAGGCAACCTTTCTGCCGAACCCATAGATTTTCTTGCTCTCCTTGTCGGGAGGAGCTTCTGATAAGGGTATTCCTGCCCTCTTGCGGGTGTTTGAAACGACTAGGGAGTCCGGTTTCAGATGCCCTCTTATATACAGTGGGTCTGATTGGGCTGCCCTTAATAACTTCTCAATCCTGGGATTGATTGCCCTGGTGAGATTGGGGTTTACTAGTGAAGGGTCTATTCTTCTTGGAATGGACTTAAGGATAGGGATGGCCTGCGCAACAGGTCTCCTTTCTCCCACCAACTCTTCGGCAAAATCCCTTTCCTCTTGAGCACCCTGGGTGTCAATGTGGAAGTGGTTTGCTGCTCTAGATAGGACCTCATTTAGGAGGGGCTGGTTGTCGACAGGGGAGTCGGTAACCGGAGGTTCTTTATCTACCGGGAATCTACCCTGTATATTTCTGGGTCGTCCTCTTCCTCGTCTTGTTCCTCATCGTCCCCATAGTAGCTTGTCCCAGTCTGTTCTTCCAACATGCCCAAATCTGTATCCTCACAAAGGGAAGGATCTTCTTGTTCCTGAGAATAAGGGTGAATGTGGAAAGGATCCGAAGACCGTGTTGTGGGGGGGAGGGGGTTGGGGCGGGGGAGTAGGATCCTTGGAGCCTGAGGATGCGGACCTGTCGGGGTTATAAGTGAGAAAATGTTCGGGGTTTTTAGAATAGAAATCTGCCCGTGATGACATTCTTGACATGGCTATGTCCTCACTGGACCACTCTCTTGAACTGGGAATGACTTTGCCTGGGGGGAAGTTTCCCTGACTCATCTATAATAGAGGTGTGAGACCGGTCTGTCTGTTTAAGTGGAGTGGAATGTTTCTGTGGTGTGGAAGTAGGCTGAGACTGCTTCCTCTGTTGTTTTCCCCCCTCCCCGTGGCTGGAAGTGTTTGCCCTGCTTCTTTGGGCCTTCTGAGCTTTTCGACACCTGGCATCGAGCTTCGGTAGTGGTGGTACTATGCCTCGACCGTGTATGTTGGGATTTGGGAATGGGCATTACTTGTACTGTCGCCGACTCCTGGAGTGCGGTCTGGGGATAGAGGTCGCTTTCGTCTTCCGACGATCGAACCTCGGGTACCTTGGGGAGTGAGGCACTCTTGGCAATAGTGGATGATTGCCTGGCGTCATGAAGCGATCTAGATCGCGAACACCCAGAGGATGCCGATTCGGACCGTTCCCTATGTGCCTCTTTCCGAGAGCTTGACATACGCGTCGAGTCTCGGTGGGACTTCGTGTGTTTGGAAGTGCTGTGGGTTGCGCTTACGTCGCCGGGGGTCTTCCCCATAGCCGCCCTACCGGACAACCTTCCGAGGTCGGGACCTGCGCCTGGCTGTCTTTCGACGCCGTGTTGCCCTCGCTGAAGGCACCCTCCGCGGCCATGGCCTCTTGACGCCTGGCGTGATGGGCCCAACGCTTGGTGGAACGGTCTTTTAGTGTTTTAGGTTTGAACCTACTACACGCTCTGCAATTTGCCTCGGGGTGATCCCTTGGCAAGCAGAGATTGCACGTGGCGTGTCCGTCAACCCAAGGATACTTGCGGTTGCACTTTGGGCAAAATTGGAAAGGGGTACCCTCCATACGCACCTTGAGGCAGCGGGCTGGTAAGTGTAGGAATATATATAAGAGAATATATAAGAGTGTAGAGTATGTCCACCCCCCACTCTCCCTACTTGTAGGGCCGAGGCCAGCGGCCTTCCGAGGCCCGGGCCGAGGCCAGAGGCCTTCCGAGGCCCACTCTGTCGTGAAGCTCTCGACGGTCGCCTTCTTCTCCAGTTCGGCGTTGAGTGTGGAATTTCAGTGGCTCGACGTTAGGGTGGAGAAAAAAGGGGGAAATATAACAATATTTTCCAAAGTATGGCTAATGCCAGGGAACTCCGCTGAATGCTTCCGACCAGTATGGTGGAAAAAAACAATCTGAGGGTCCTACACGCGTGAGGGATCTAGTGGTCGTTTCGCCAACACTGGTACAAAGCCTTCACTGGTGGACAAGAGAAAGTCTGTCCAAGGGGAAACCCTTTTACGATCCCGAGATACAGGCGGTAGTCACAACAGATGCATGCCCAACAGGGTGGGGAGCTCACCTCCTCCACCACACAGCTCAGGGGCTCTGGTCTCACTCAGTGGCCAAGAATCACCAACCTGCTGGAGCTTCTGGCCAATTTGCACCGGTTACTGCAGCAACATTTTAGACCAGTGTACAATTCCCCCACTACACTCCAAAGCAAAGACGCCATTGAAGATGCATTAGCAACATATCAAATGCGTCAAGCCAAATGAGAAAATATATACATAATACATTACTCGGCGTAATCGTATTTCTGACGCTTGTATCTGCTTAGATTCACATGCTGTGCATAGGCCGACATCTAGTGGAAGCTGCGGAGTATTACTATTTGTTTTTTGAAACTCGAAAATGGGCGTCGACACAGGGCGTGCCAGTAATACTATCCCTAGTGTGACGTCCACTCTACCCATGATCCCTCACGCGTCTAGGATCCTCAGATTGTATTTTTTCTGACATGAGGAAGCATGAGGAGTAGCGTGACTACAGATAATCCAAGCAGATAGACAGAAAGGTAAGACTACAAGCAATCATGCGCCTTCTCTCAGAGGGGAGGAAGGGTGGGTCGCATGTGAATCTAAGCAGATACAAGCATCAGAAATACGATTACGGTGAGTAATGTATCCCTTCTGAGGCTTGTGGAATCTGCTTAGATCACATGCTGTGCATAGATTAGCGAGCAGTACCAGAAGAAGGAGGTGGGATGTGAGAAGGGTCATGAGCAAACAGGTGTCTTAGAACCGCTTGTCCCACTTGTGTATCTGTCTTGGAATGAGTGTCAATGCAGTAATGCTGAGTAAAAGTGTGAATAGAGCTCCAAGTAGCTGCTTTGCAAATGGTGTCGAGGGGAACATTTGCAATGAAAGCCAGAGTGGCCCCAATGCCTCTAGTAGAATGGGCCCTTGGCGTAAAAGGCAGAGTTTTTTCAGAAAGAGAGTAACACAGCTGTATACAGTTGATAATCCACTTTGAGATCGCGCCTTTAGAGACGCGATCCCCCTCTCTGCCTGTAGCTACGGGGACAAACAGTTGATCTGTTTTCCTTAGCGGTCTGGTTTTATTTACATAGTAGAGGACCGCCCTACGCACATCAAGGGTGTGTAGTTTCACCTCAGCTGAGCTTTGCGGGTTCTGGAAGAAAGCCGGAAGCTCGATGGACTGGTTTACATGGAACTTGGATATAAATTTAGGTGAGAACCTAGGGTGTGTGCGTAAAACCAGTTTGTCTTTGTGGATAGTAAAGAAAGGATCCTGCACTGACAGAGCCTGAATTTCACTGACCCTTCTTATAGAGGTAATGGCTACTAAGAAGGCCGTTTTATAAGTCAGGTGTTTGAGACTACTTTTATGCATGGGTTTGAAAGGGGGGCCCATGAGCTTAGCTAGCACCACATTGAGGTCCCATCCTGGCGGTGGGTTTGAAATAGGAGGGTGAAGTCTCTTTACTCCTTCCATGAAGGCTTTAACTACTGGTACTTTCCACCACGATACCTTGTTATGGGATGTGGTGTAAGCCGAGAGGGCTGCCAGGTGTACTTTCAGAGAGTTAAAAACCAAACCTGCGTCCAGCAGGTGGAGCATGTATGTTACAACGTTGGAAGGAGTGCAATCAACTGGGTTGATTTGTTTATTCTGGCACCAAATAACGAATCTTTTCCATTTGTCAAAGTAACAGTGCCTTGTGTTTGGTTTCCTGGATTCTATTAGGATGTCCATACACCTCTGTGGTAAATTGAGATGCCCAAACTCTATGACCTCAGGAGCCATGCTGCCAGGTTCATTGAGTTGGGTTCCTGGTGCACTGTTTGACCTTGTTGCTGGGGCAGTAGGTTGTACCAGGCTGGGAGTTTGATGGGCTCGCACACCGCCATCCTGCGTAGGTGTGGAAACCATGGTTGTCTCGCCCACATGGGAGCAACTAGGATGAGCGTCATCGATTCCTTGTTCATCTTGTACACCACCTTCCTGATGAGAGGAGTTGGTGGAAAAGCGTACGCAAACATCCCTGACCAGTTCATCCACAGGGCGTTCCCTTGGGAGTCTGGCTGGGGGAACCTGGATGCAAATCCTGGGCATTGTTTGTTTTCGCTTGTGGCGAATAGGTCTATAGTGGGGAAACCCCACTGAGAGAAGAGATCTTCTACGATTTCTCTGTGAAGGACCCATTCGTGTTCTTCTGGGAGGGAGTCTCTGCTTAGGGCATCCGCTAGGGAATTGAGCTCCCCTGGAACATGTTGTGATGACAGGAAGATGTTCCGTCTGAGTGCCCATATCCAGATTTTCTGGGCAAGCTTGGACAGATTTGGCGAACGAGTCCCTCCTTGTTTGTTCAGATAGAACATGGCTGTCGTGCTGTCCGTCCGGATCTGCACCGACAAGTTTAGCAGATGGGGCTCGAACGCCCGAAGCGCTCGGAATACTGCCAGAAGCTCTAGCAGGTTGATGTGGTTCTTGGCTACTGAGTGAGACCAGAGACCCTGAGCTGTGTGGTGGAGATGGTGAGCTCCCCACCCAGTCAGGCATGCATCTGTAGTCACCACTGCCTGTACTTCGGGATCGTAAAAGGGTTTTCCCCTTGCAAGATTCTCTCTTGTCCACCAGTGTAAGCTCTGTACGAGTGTTGGCGAAACGACCACTAGATCGTCCCACTGACCACTTGCCTGAGACCACTGTTTCGCCAACCATTCCTGCATGGGACGCATGCGCAGACGCGCGTGGGGGACCAGGTAAATGCATGACGCCATCATGCCCAGTAACCGCATTGCTTTGCGTACCGTTATTTGTTGACCTGACTGATAATGTGGAATTTGCAGTAGTATATTCCGAATTCTTTCTTCTGAAGGGAAGGTAAACCCTTTCTGAGTATCTAGGATTGCTCCTAGGAACTGTTTTGAGGTGCTTGGCACCAGACTTGACTTCTTCTCGTTGATAGAGAAGCCTAATTCGTGGAGGAGGTCGATAGTCCTCTGAATGTTTGACCTGCAAATTCCTGGGGTTTCCCCCGTTATGAGCCAGTCGTCCAGATAAGGGTACACTGCATCTTTCATATCCAAGGTTGCCATGTAATCCCCCTTTTTTAGGAGGGGGATTACCTCTTGTAGCGTGGTCATACGGAATTTTTGGGGCTTGACATACTTGTTGGCAGGCCGTAAGTCCAATACTGGGCGCATTGTCAAATCTTTCTTTGGCACAAGGAAGTAAGTTGAATAGATACCCTTGTCTACCTGGTGTCCTGGGACGAGTTCTATCGCGTCCTTTTCTAGCAGAATGGCGATCTCCTCGAGAAGGATCTTCTGATGTTCCAAGGAGTGTATTCTTTGTCGTGAAGGGTGGTTCCGGGGACGCTGCAGTAATTCTATACAATATCCTGCGGACACTGTCGACAGCACCCATCTGTCTGAGGTGATCCCTTCCCAAGCCTGGGTGAAGTTGGAAATGCGTCCCCCTACTGGGGTTGCGTGAGAAGGGACCCTGAACTGAGCGTCACTGCTTTGGCGGAGGCGTGCCACCTCCTTTGTTGGGGCTGCCTCTGCCTCTTCCACGACCTCTCTTGTTACCCTTACTGTAACTTTGGGTAGACTGCTGGTTGTTGTTCCTTTGTGTACCATGTCCTTGGGCATAGTTGCCTCTTTGTGAATTTTGGCCGCGTGGGCGACGAAAATTACTGTTCCCCCTCTGGTTCGGGGGTTTGTTGGTAAGCTGGCCAAGGGATTTGAGAGTCTCGTACTCGTCCTTGGCATTCTTAGGTGCGTCTTCGACCGCTTTCCCAGACAGTAGATCGGGTTCCACCGGCTTGTCTATTAATGAAGCCTGGGTTTCTGTTTTGAACCCCGACTGCCGTAACCACGCATGTCTCTTGATAACAGTACCTTCTGCTATCAATCTTCCTGCATTGTCCGCGGCGTCGAAAGTTGCTTTTAATATGCAACCAGACACGGCTCTCCCTTCTGCCGAGATCCGAGCCAACTGGCCCTTTAACGGTTCAGGGGCAGAGGCTATGAGCGCCGCGACCTCTTCCCATTGATGGCAGTTGTAACTTGCCAACAGGGTGGTGGAGTTTGCAATCCTTGCTTGGTAGGCGGACGTTGAGGCTACCTTCCTGCCAAACCCGTACAGTCTTTTGCTCTCCTTGTCGGGAGGAGCTTCTGACGACGATAAGGGTGTCCCAGCCCTCTTCCGAGTGTTGGTAACCACTAGGGAGTCTGGTTTAAGATGACCTCTTATATAAAGAGGGTCAGACTGGGCTGCCCGAAAAAGTTTTTCGACTCTGGGGTTGACGGCTCTGGTGAGGTTAGGATTCACCAGGGATGGATCTATTCTACGTTGGATGGATTTAAGGATAGGGATGGTCTGAGCGACCGGCCTCCTCTCTCCCACCAACTCTTCTGCAAAGTCCCTTTCCTCCTGTACACCGTGGGTGTCGATGTGAAAATGTTCTGCTGCGCGAGCAAGAACTTCATTAAGGAGGGGTTGGTTATCAACTGGCGAGTCGGTAACTGGGGCTTCGCTCTCTACCGGGGAATCTACTCTGTAAATTTCCTCATCTTCTAACTCCTCCAGGTCCTCATCCTCCGCATAGTATTCAGACCCGGTTCGTTCCTCCATAATTGAAAACTCCTGGTCCCCTTCAGGGAAAGGTTGTCCTTGGTATCTGGGGTGAGGAGTAGAGTATGGAGTAGAGTAAGGCTGCACCTCGAAGGGGTCAGGTCTTTCGACCCGGGCCTTTTTACTTATGGGGATAGGATCAGAGGAGCCTGAGGGTGTGGCCCCTTGAGGGTCATACGAAAGGAAATGTTCTGAGTTTTTGTCATAAAAATCCGCTAAGGAAGACATTCTTGACATGACCCTGTCTATGTCCTCACTGGACCATTCTTTGGAACAGGGTATGACTTTAGTAGGCAACTTAGAGGACTTATCAAGGGTACCCTTGCTGGATGTTGCTGTCCCAGTAGATTTATGTTTATCTGTCTGCTTGGGGTGGAAGGATGGTCTTACAGGAGTGGAAGGCTGAACTTTCCGCTGTTTCCCTCCCTCCCCGTGCGTGGAAAAATGTTTTCCCTGCCCCTTAGGGGCCCTAGAGACTTTCGACGCCTGGCGCCGAGGGTCGGGAGAGGTATCTTGCTTTGAGCGTGGGGCCTCGCTGGTGTTAACTGCGCTCTCGGTCTCTTGGAGCGCGGCCTGGGGGTGGAAGTCGTCTTCGTCTTCCGACGATGGAACTTCCGTTAATCTAGGGAGCGAGGCACTCTTGGCAAGAGTGGATGATTGCCTTGCGTCATGAGGCGATCTCGATCGAGAGCGCCCAGAGGACACCGAGTCGGACCGTTCTATCCGTGCCTCTTTCCGAGAAGTCGACGTCGTCGAGGTTCGGTTGGACTTAGTGTGCTTAGTGTGTGTAGGTGTAGCGCTTGCGTCGCCGGGGGTCTTCCCCATAGCCGCCCTGCCGGACAACCTTCCGAGGTCGGGGACCTGCGCTCGGCAGTCTTTCGACGCCGTAATGCCCTCGCCGTCCGAAAGTACGGCGTCGCTGCCATCGCTGAAGGCGCCATGGCTGCCTGCCTGGCGTGGTGGGCCCAACGCTTTGTCGAACGGTCCTTAAGTGTTTTAGGTTTAAACCTACTACACGCTCTGCAGTTCGCTTTGGGGTGGTCCCTCGGCAAGCAGAGATTGCACGTGGCGTGCCTGTCGACCCAAGGGTATTTGCGATTGCACTTGGGGCAGAATTGGAAAGGGGTACCCTCCATACGCACTTTGAGGCAGCGGGCTGTTAAGTGTAGGAAATATATAAGGTGTACCTATATACCAAGAGTGAAGAGTATGTACCACCCCCCACTCTCCCTACTTGCAGGGCCGAGGCCAGCGGCCTACTAGGCCCGGGCCGAGGCCAGCGGCCTTCCGAGGCCCAGATCCGTCGTGCAGCAGCCGACGGTCGATGTCTTCTCCAGCCGTCGTCGAGATCGATGGTCGACGTTGGGGTGGGGAAGGATGTCAATAAATAATTTTAAATTGCAATATAATAGCAAAAGTATGGCTAAGGCCAGGGGACTCCGCAAGATGCTTCCGACCAGTATGGCGGAAAAAAACAATCTGAGGATCCTAGACGCGTGAGGGATCTTGGGTACAGTGGACGTCACACTAGGGATAGTATTACTGGCACGCCTGTGTCGACGCCCATTTTCGAGTTTCGAAAAACACACTGTAATACTCCGCAGCTTCCACTAGATGTCGGCCTATGCACAGCATGTGATCTAAGCAGATTCCACAAGCCTCAGAAATATATATATATATATATATATATATATATATATATATATATATATATATATATATATATATATATATATATATATATATATATATATATATATATATATATATATATATCACGAAATTACCACGAGATATATAAAGATAACTATATATCCACGCTCAATTCGATTCAGGACCGAGTACATAGGTGGAAAACCCTTCCGTTAACACTTTGGGGCAGGGCCTCACTAACAAAGATGGTCATCCTGCCTAAGCTATTGTATCTGTTCACAAATATTCTGTTACTTCTCCTCAAATCCTTTCTACTGAAAGTGAAATCTGCAGTCCTGGAACTGCCGTGGGCAGGGAAACCCGCGAGGGTGGCATATAACACACTGGTATTACCAACGACGCAGGGTGGCCTAGCGCTCCCAGACATAGAAAAATACTACTGGGCGGCTCAGGTGCATTTTCTGAGTTACTGGTATATGTCCACCTTCATCCGCCCCCATGTGCAGGTAGAACGAGCTTTAGCTTCACCCGACTTGCTCAGCGCCGTTATTGTTAGCCAAATCCCAGTTCCATTTAACACATTAAACACGGTCCTAGCCACATACACAATCTGGAAAAAGATGGCTGCTAAGTACGGCGTGATCATAAGATATTCGCCTCTACTTCCGGTCAGCTTCATTCTGGGCATTCCGCTCACGAATGAAAAAGTATTCTTAATATGGGCCGACAAGATCAATATTCACTCCTTTGGCGACATTTTCCCCAGAGGGCACCTTCCTTACCCCACAAATGGCCAAAGACAGAGGGAAACACGTCCATAGACACCTTCCTTTATTTCAGATTACGCTATACCCTACAAAAATTGTCCCCTTCGTTTCCTCAACAACCACCTATTTGGGATCTGCTGCACAACACCATTCAGGCAGAGGGAGAGGGGAGGCTAGTCTCATTGCTTTATAAATCCTTGGTGGCAGACACAATGTCTCCTAACGCTAAAACACAGCAAAAATGGGAATCCGCCCTTCAGGAGTCTATAAGCGTCGAGGACTGGTCATATATATTACATCAAACCCAAAAGGTCGCAGTGAACACACGCTTCAAACTAATACACTTTAACTTTGTGCAACAAACACACTATACCCCTGTTAAGAAGCACCAGCATCACCCAGAAGCATCGGCCCAATGTGAACGTTGTACAGCGATGCACGCAGATTTCTTCCACCTAGCCTGGGGCTGCCCAGGTGTCCCACGTTTCTGGGTTTCAGTTTTACGAATGATCGCTGACATAATAGGTGAACAGGTAGCCCCGCTGCCGTTGGCACCCCTGCTTGGTCACACCAAATACCTGCAGCCTGCGTCTCGTAAGCTGACAGCCCTCCTTCTGGTACTGGCCCGAAGACGAATTGCCATGGCTTGGAGCCGTGGACCCCTGCCCAGATTCGAGGATTGGAAAAGAGACATAACGTATTGTCAAGACGTAGAGAGTGAATTTATAAGAACCCTTCCATTACATGCACGACCTTCTGACATCTGGGGGCCATATATCGCATATTTGTTAAATTGTACAGTTCCTTCTGACACAGAGCACTAGAACTCGTTATCAGTCACTGAGGCAGAGAGTAATTACACACCCAGAACTTTGTGTTAACTGGCATTCATCAAGGAATATTTTAATCTCCGACAATGTCGGCGATGGGGCGGGTCTATGAAGTCGAACCTGTAAGCGGGGAATGTTAATTTACTTTCTGTTCTACTCCTTCCTTTTCTCACCCTCTCTTCAGCTGGTCTTATCCCTGCACCAGAATGGTGTATTTGTTCTCTAATGTTAAGAAAATTTCAAAAAATAAAGTTTAAAAAAACAAAAAAAAGCGTGGGAACCACGGTTGTCTCGCCCACATGGGAGCAACTAGGACGAGTATCATCGATTCTCTGTTCATCTTGTTGACCACCTTCCTGATGAGGTGTTGGTGGAAAAGCGTATGCAA